>NC_036840.1:6908309-6923380 GCF_002910315.2 Salvelinus sp. IW2-2015 | reverse complement strand
GTGAGACTGGCTGAATGGAGTGTTGGTTTGGTGTGTGTGTGGTTTTAAGGGTGTGCCTCACCCCACAACCCATTCCTCTACTTCTGAGTACCTAGCTCTGGTCACCCCACCACGTGGGCGTATGTTTGTGTGAGCTCAGCATTCTTTCCTGGACCATATCTCCCATCTCTGAAGAACTCATCCACTCCCTCCATTACACGTCCCTCCCTCAGTGACACGGCTGTAAATCAATCTACGACTGCGGCTCCCGCTGGTGTGCACTCTGTTCTAAATCACCGTCTAAATCATAGTGGTCCACTGTTATTTTCTATACATTAGACCTGTTGGAGATTTTCTTCATGATTTATGCACCTCCCCACCCCTTCTACTCCACACATAAGGCCTGAATGAAGTCTAGACTTCAATGACCTTTGTGTCGTATACGGTGGGTATACAGTTCAGGACGGTTTAGAAGCAGTCATACAATAACCAAACACACACAGAGGGRACTAGGTTTGTTTGAGCGGATATTCATTCTAATCTGTTCAAAGCTGGAGGCTATATTTAAAACCTCCCAACCCAGGAAGTACAAGGAAAAAGAGGGAGAGTACAAAGAAGAGGGGGAGGGGTGAAGGAATTAGGAGAAATGTTACGCAACACCTCTTCAGATCTCCTCATGTGTTTAACAAGCAGTGAGCACACTCAGTCTGTACAATACCTCGGGCCATATGACCGAGCATATGCACAAAAATTKAGATAAATATTTGCTTTGTTGTGTCTGTTTACRTAAACAAATAATGYAGTAATTTCAGTCATGTTGCCTCACGGATTTACAAAATACAAAATGGACGGGGAGAAACTCGTTTTCAGCACGGACTCTAGATCTCGAAGAGAAGCAGCAGAATAGATGTAAATGAAATCTTGTTTTTGTCTTCAAAGCTTGTTTTCTGGTCCCATGCCACCGCRAACCCAGTTTCCCAGAAGAGCATCTGCCTTCCMAGTAAAACTTTGCGCTGCAGCAATGCTACAGAGTCTCTTAAACACTCACCCCCTCACATATACATGCATACACACACACACACACTTCCTTTGACACACACACTCGCATTCACATAAAACGCTCATAGAAACACTCAAACGGTACAGACCRAAACACACCTGCTCTACCTCTCATACATGCGCACATACACACGCCGCTGTCTGATTGATTAACCCGGGCCAGGAGAGGGAGTCTCCTTACAGTGCTGAAGGAGGCCAGAAATCATGGGAGGAATTTCAGCGGGATTACCTAGCGACCGCTTCCCAGAATGCCCCAGTCAGCGCATGGAAACGGCTTTCCCAGAAGCCTGATTTAGAGGAAAGTGGCAAAGTGCCAGCCAGCCAGAATCYGTCCACAGGCCACRCTGCCGTGCTGCAGCTAGGACGTACACACACACACAGTAATTAAATCACACACTCTGACAGACACACACATTAAATCATACATGATTCCACGTATTTTCAACCACCCCCACACACACAAATGCACTCATAYATTTGCATMATTTACGTACACACACATCGCCATCACACACACTCACCCTAACCTCACAGAGACAGACAGAGAGTCTGTGACAATCCGCAGTCCAACCATGTCTCTCTCTGTGCCCTGTGGGGGTGACCATGACACCATGACACAACACTAATAAGAGTATTATAAAGAATCCCTATCCCCTGAGTAAGAGTATTAGTAGTCTAGTGTGTACACAGAAACACAGTCAAGCACATTAGCCAGGTATGTTTACATGTGATGTGCGTTAGGTATAGGTTGTCTGGCGTGTAGGAGTGTTGGGCCAGTAATCGAAAGGTTGCTGGATCAAGTACCCAAGCTGACAAGGTAGAAATCTGTCGTTCCGCCCCTGAACAAGGCAGTTAACCCACTGTTTCCCAGTAGGTCATCATTGTAAATATGAATTTGTTCTTAACTGACTTGCCTAGTTAAATAAAGGTAACATTTTAAAAAGTAGTGTATTTAAATGTAACTAGGCCAATTCACTGTAGATAAGTGGTTAGGTTAGCTGGACCCAGGCCATGTTGAGGTACCTGATACCACAAGGCTTTCCCTCTGAATATGTGGCAGTGGATTTCACTGAGATGGGTCACAGATATTATCCTCTCTCCTTTTTTCCCTGCCCTCTCTTTCTCCTCCTTCCTTTTAGAGATAAACAATATATTAAAGCTGGATGTGAGTTTGGCTAGTCATGAATCGGTTCATACTGTGTTCTCTTTCCTGTCCCCCTGTCTCTCCCTTCCCTCGTGTTCTCTCTCCCCTCCTAATCACTTTAATATCCTCTGTCTCCTTCCCTCTCTCCTCCACTTCATGTGTCTTGGTTTTGGCATTCATCAATCCCATTGTTCTTCCAAACCTTCCCCTTCTTTCTCTCTCTCTCTTTCCATCTGTTCTTTGTGTACAAGGCAGACTCAAGCATCCCTCCTCCTCCTTTCTTACCCTCCCTGTTCAGAGGATTGCAGGGTTCAGAAGGATCTAACCATATGAGGTGTGATGGAGAATTATTGAGATTTAAATTGGACGTCAGTAAAAACCAGTTTGTTGGCTTCCAGACAAGCTCTCGCTTTAATTGGTGCGTCTGTCGGCTCCTGGCCTGATTCCCTGACCCCGAGGGGAAAGGGAAAAGAGAGAGGGGGGATGAATAGAGGGAGGAAGAGGAAAGTGGCTGCGTGTTAGACACGGTTGGCTCAGTGTGCAATTACGTTCTCATCTGTTTAAATCCCAACGGGATGTTTTCTCCGAATTAGCCAGCTTTCCAACTCAGGTTTTATTATCCTGATAGGTTTCAGGGAACARTTCCTTCTGTATCTGGAAAAGACAGATGAACTACTATCTGATTAGTGATCCAGCTGAATGAGTTAGCTTGATTGTGCAGTACAGACGACTCCTGATAAGTGTGCTTGCCTTCGGATAAAGAGTTTTACAGTCCCAGTTCAATTACATTATTTTCTTATTTTCTCTTAAAATGTTCTCCTGGAATCTGCATGGCCCAGTTAAGTCCGTGTGACCACAACAGTCCCAAGAACGTGTATGAGTATCTATGAATTTGTTGTTTAGGCTACACACCCACACACACCCTATCTTCACAGAGAGTGACAGACGGTGACAATCCTCAGTCCTCTGGCTCTCCCTGTGAATGGGGGTCAATGATGGGKTACACCATGATACTAAACACTTATAGGAGTATAATAAAGAAGGCACTGACCGGGAGTCCCATAGGGGGGCGCACAATTGGCCAAGCGTCGTCCGGGTTAGGGGAGGGTTTGGCCGGGGGGCTTTACTTKGCTCATCGCGCTCTAGCGACTCCTTGTGGCGGGCMGGGTGCCTGCAGGCTGACCTCAGTCGTCAGGTGAACRGTGTTTTCTCCGACACATTGGTGCGTCTTGCTTCCAGGTTAAGCGGGCCGGTGTTAAGAAGCGTGGTTTGGCGGGTCRCGTTTTGGAGRATGCATGACTCGACCTTCGCCTCCCGAGCCAGTTGGGGAGTTGCAGCGATGAGACAAGATCGTAATTKGGGAGAAAGAGTATTATAAAGAATCCTTATCCCCTGGGTAAGAGTATTAGTAGTCTATGTGTACGATATACACTGCACTTAGCATAGGCTACACAAACACAGGCAAGCACATTAGCCAGGTATTAGTTGTGTCTATTCCTTATATCTTCTTAATTGTATATTGTGTTATGACTATGTTTTCTGATTTAAATAGRAAAGGGGTGAATTATACAAGAAGAGAATATTCCATATAGTGCCGTAGCSTGAGGAAGAAGGGAATCTTTATTCAGCTCTTAAACTTGACAACACACACCACAGGGATAACCACGTCTCAGAGAGCACTGTTTTACACTCCCGCGTTTCCACCTCGCATGAACTACACACACACACACACATTGACCGACGGGCTCATATGCATAATTGAACCTGCATTCTCTCACACAGACATACAGTACTGTGCATAAATAACATCCTCACAGACACACAGACAAGAATGATCACACACACACACAAATCAAAACGTATGCAAAGGTGACAAGTGCATAAGACCACACACCGACATCTACAAACACTCAACACACACACRCTCGTTTATAGATTTTGTAACTGGAGGAGATYCGATGTTGATGCTGTGTGTCAGTGGGTCACACAGCTCAGCATTGATAAAAACCCTAACCTCAGAGCATCTGAAGAAGGTCCATTTTGAGGCTGTGTACTTTCAGCAGGGGAAAAGTGTGGAAATTTGGAAATATAAATTACAGTAAGTGAATAATGAATCCCTAGTCCTGTGCCAGCGACATCTGAGAAAWACTGCAGCAGAGCAGCAAGGAAAGGAAGAGAAATCATTGACCAGTAGCCTTTATTCTCAGAAGCAGCAGCCTGCCTCAGCCCCATTGGCAAATTACAGGTATAATGTGGAGTTATTGGAAGCAGCTGTCTCTCTCAGCAGAGGGATTTCTCCACTGGGTCAGGATGAGAATTGTCTTCTCGCTCTCTCTCTCTGAGAAGGCTGGACCCACGCTGCTCTGGCTGCCGACGGACCTCCTTGCCCCGGCTRAGTTCCCTGAACTGGGAACGCCATGTGGAAATCTGGAACTACAGGGGAATCCATACCTCACTGGCCTTTCTGTGAGGTGACCCGCGGGATTAGTCCTGTGGCATAACCTAATGTCATTATGACATAACCGCCATCACATAACGTCTCAGTCAGCTGCGCTGATTAGATTCCTAATGAGCTGTCTTAGACCCAGACATTGGTTGGGAACCATTGATCGAGTTTCACAATAGCTTACAATTCCCATTACAGTGCAATGCTGTTCCTGTATTACGTTTGTTTCGTCACAGAGGGTAACACTTTATATGGTGGGCTATAACTACTGTTAAGTGCCATGAAAAGTGAAGTCTGCCCAGGCTATGAAATAGGCCATTAGGACTGGAAGCAACCTGCRTCATCTGAGATCAATTTCGAAGAGTGTCCTTTGTGATTCACTCATTCAGGCCCTGGTTTGTGCTGGAAATACATGTAGCCTATAAAGGGAATAGTGTAAAAAATAGACTAATGTTGCAGACCTATCATCACGGTTAAACAGGTGATTAATCAGGATCTCAATGTAACCCTATGTATATTATAATAACGTTTTTTATGGTAAACTCTGGGAGAGTAGGCTACACCTGCCACATGGGTGAACACTTCTTTAGGCCAAGGTGTGTGTGTGTGTGTGTGTGTGTGTGTGTGTGTGTGTGTGTGTNTCTCTCTCTCTCTCTCTCTCTCTCTCTCTTTCTCTCACTGAGGAGGCTGGACCCACGCTGCCCTGGCTGCCGACGGACCTCCTTCCCCCGGCTGAGTTCCCTGAGAGTAACACTTTATATGGTGGGCTATAACTACTGTTAAGTGCCTTGAAAAGTGTAGTCTGCCCAGGCGATGAAATAGGCCATTAGGACTGGAAGGAACCTGCGTCATCTGAGATCAATTTCGAAGAGTGTCCTTTGTGATTCACTCATTCAGGCCCTGGTTTGTGCTGGAAATACATGTAGCCTACAAAATGGAATAGTGGATAAGAGTTTCATTAGAAAAAATAGACTAATGTTGCAGATCTAATGTTATCTCCCTCACATATAAGGCTTAACATCACAGTTAAACAGGTGATTCATCAGGATCTCAATGTAAGCCTACGTATATTAGAATAACCTTTTTTTATGGTGAACTCTGGGAGAGTAGGCTACATCTGTCACATGGGTGAACACATCTTTAGGCCAAGGCCTGTGTGTGTGGTTGTTGGCCTCCGTGCAGCCATGTGTGTGTGTGTGTCTAGTCTAACCTGGACAGCTACTCTAATCAATGTTCCATTTCAGACACTGTGATGGCCGGCGACTTCCTAGAACAGCACTAGAATGAAATAAACATTTGAAAACTCCTTGGAATCTCAGAACGAGGCAATCGTTCCCGTGTTGATCTTTCCACATAGGGAGAGTCCCGGGATGTGGTCATTACTGTTGCCATGGTGACTGCATCGCTCCATGGCTGGGTGGATAGGTATTGGAAAATACAAACGTGGGGGGTGGTGGTGAGGGCTTTGGGTTGCAGCTGTATGGGTACCGAGCTGTACTGTGCTGGCCTAGTTAAACATCTACCATAATTGCTGGAATACTGCATGAAAGGTCAATGTGAAAGGAAACAATCTGAGCCAGCATGGTACGGTTCAGGTCTTTATGATAGTGTGAAAGKGGTTCTGGTAGAGTACAGTTTCAAGGCAGTATGAAATCACACAGCCGAAGACAAGTGTGATGAATCATAAGGGCTGGCTTACTGTAAACTCTAACAGTTTACTGTGTGGGAAACAGCTCATTAAGGATTCCTTTCTCACAAAGGCACATGTATAATGTAATGTTATGGATCCTCCCTAAGAAGCCTACTGGTCATGTGTGTGTCGTTTCATTCCTATGATTGGCTGAGCTGTTGTCTAAACAGTACACTTGATTGGTTACAGGTGAATGTTAACTTGGCCGTTAATGACATCTGAGCAGCTATAAAAGCTGTGGCTTAGAATATACAAATGTCCAAGTGCTTTGATCACTACACCCCTAGGGACTTCACATCCTGTAGGGGCAAAGAGATTTAACATATACTTTATTGTCCATTAACTTGCAGAGAACAGAAATGTGCCTTTATACTCAACCAACCCCCCGAACACACACACCCTGAGGGGCTGGAAGTAACTGGTCAGCTGCAGTGCAGCGCCCCTGGCGAAATGTTGGGTGGTTAAGTCCCTTGCTCAAGAGCACAATGACAAGGATGATGTCAGCAACCCTCCTGTTGCCGACTCACTCTAAGYCCGGTTTTCCCGTCGGAGCTGGGATCCGCACCTGCAACGCTGCTGTTGTTGGACCTCTTCTCTTACCGCTAAGCTACCTGCCTCCTCCAGGGTCCATTTGGAATTGGGCATCAGTTGGCTATTTGTGGAGTCCCTATAGGACCCTGGGAGTGTTAGATTACAGTGAGCTATAATGACCCAAATCTAGAGCTGAGAGAGATGCCTTAAAAAAATATATGTTTTATTCAGATCCCATTAGATATAGCCAAAGCTGCAGCTACTCTTCCTGGGGTCCACACAAAACATAAGACACGACATAATACATAACATTAATAGACAATTACAGCTGAAGGACAGAACTGCATAAAAGGAAACAATACATAACATTATTAATAGGCAGATACAGAACTACATAAATGAAAATGTTTAAATGCAATGGGCCCATTATCAACTTTAAAGGCGTCCTCCAGTGATAAAATAAATTAAAAGCTTTTCCTCTTGAAATCTATATCCTAAGTATAAATACAGTAAAGTACACACACTAAAGGGTAAAAAAGTGTATTTTAGACACAACTGCAAACTTCAAGGAGTTGGTCTGATGGTGACTTTGTGATGTCATCGACCACCACCCTTGCTTGAGGAACAAAAGAGGAAAGCCCCCCCCCCCCACTTGTGCCTTGTCATGAGGATACCTGGAACACCTATTGAGATGTGCCTTTTGTTAAAGGCCCAGTACTGTCAAAAACGTGATTATCCTGTGTTTTATATATTTTTTCACACTATGAGTTTGGAATAATACTGTGAAATTGTGAAAATTATGATAATGCCCTTTCAGTGTATGAGCTGTTTTAAAATTAAAAGACCGCCTGACATTTTTGCCTGTTTTGGTGGGATGAAGCTTTGGCCTTTCAATGGTGACATCACCATTCGGTAAATTAGTTAATAGACCAATAAGAGAGTTCCAAAGCTCTGCCAATAACAGCTAGTTTTACGTTTTCCCGTGCCCACTGAAGGGGTTAAACCAAAGCCTCATACCTTTTAAAGGGTTAATAAATTGTTTTTTGATAAACTATAAGGTCTCCTCTTTAGGAGACCTCTGTGTGTGTGTTAACACCTGTTTTAAGTGTTGTGCCCTTCAGACACTATCAGAAGGCGGAAACCGCCTATGCTCAGACTCCTCCTGTCTGAGCCCCACCATGGCTATCTGAGGTTCTGGCTGCCGATTGTTGAGATTATTGTGATGAGACTCGGTGATAGGATTTAGGGCATAAATTCCAAGTATAAACGCCGATTGTTGAGATTATTGTGATGAGACTTGGTGATAGGATTTAGAGCACAAATTCCAAGTATAAAACGCCGATTGTTGATAGAATTGAGAGTTGATTAAATATTTTCCCATAACTGAATTTGTAATATTGTTCTATTTATGATTTTTTCTGTGTGTTATGACTGGATGGTGGGACATTAAATCAGGAGTTAGTTATAAACAATATAATGCTCGTGTATTTGAATTAACTGAGTGGACATTCGGATCCGATGCTCGAAGAGTTGCCTGTGGGGGTATAAACCTTAAAGCATACACCATTGCTGCATTAGGAAATACACCTGCCCGTGTGTTACTGACCCACGACATTTTAAAAATAAATAGTTTTGAAGTAATAGTTTCTCCCTTTGAAGGAGAAGATTATCACAGAGATACCAGTCATTGTTGTGGAGGTTACACCAAAGTTTATACCAGTTATAAATCATCTTGAACCCTTTACAATTTCCTGGTTGCGCCATAGAGGACGATTATTTTACACCACCCATACATTACGTGTTATTCAGTTATAATTTACTTATCACCCTGCTTTAAATAAACTTTTGCGAGTTAAGGTATAGACTATACACATATAGGGTTATTTTGCATTAATTTATCTGTATTCACATTACACGTAGAGCCTAATTTAAAAAAAAATAGATATGGCAGACGGGAGCTCAGAGTTGTCTGAGGGGCCAGTCGCAATGAAACCCTCCACCCCTCTACAGTTTTTAATTGGGAAATACCCCACTATGCAAAAGACTTAACCTGGGTTTTCAAGAAATGGCATGAGTGGCAAAAGAGGCTTTTGAATATGGCTGGCCTATGGATGGGTCATTTTAACAAAACCAAATATCAACATGTGCAGGACATTGTGAAAAGAAGACAGGAAAATAAGACCAAGGGAAAGAAAGAAAATCGGAGGGTAACCTATTCTGGACTCAAAAGAAAGCTACCTGTTTGAAAAAGGAATTGACAAAGATTAAAGACCCTGCCTCCGTCAAGACAGAGAAGTTACTCCCTACTGCGGAGCTAGGTTTAAAGGAATTTATCCACCACTCCCAAACAAACTAGTAGCTCCAGGCGATAATTCTTCTCCACCACCGGCACCGGGTAGAATGTATCAAGAACTAGGAGATATATGGAATGATGCCAGGGCACACTCAACGCCTCTCTACCCTAGAGTTACCACGGCAAAGGACCTTATGGCAGCTCAAGAAAAGAAAGTGCAGAGAGAAATGGATAAAGCTGTTGACAAAATCCGACGACATTGCGATGATGAAGACAAAGACAAAAGGATGAGTGGAAGTAACACAACAAAGGAATTGAAGAGAAGAGAAGAGGTAAAAGATGAAGACTGAAGAAAAAGCAAGGAAGACTGGACTTGACACACAGCTCAAGAAGGCACAACTAGCCCAGATGRACAAAGGAAAGACCAAAAACCTGATGGTGGCTGTAGCCTCTACCCCTCAACAACCACCACCACAACCTCACCAACCACAGCAACAGCCACCCTGGCAGCAGAGAGGGAGAGGGAATGCTGCCAGAGGGAACTYCCAAGGTGGTAGAGSTGGAAGACCAGCCTACACTGGACAGCCTCAACCTGTTTTTTTCCCAGACTCAACCATTGAATGGTCGACAATATGGATGGCCCCAACAGCCTCCTGTGACAAACCAGGTGTGGTTCCCACCGCAGAATAATCAACAATAGGGATGCCCTGACCCCCTTCTCCAGTGTCACCAGTACATATTTCCGGATGGTACCAAAGAACCAATCATTACTCTGAAGGTCAACGATCAAGAGGTATCATTTTTAATAGACACTGGAGCTCACACCTCCTGCATTGGATCTATAGGCCAACACCTCGGCCTRGGACTCACATCTAAGTCAGTGAGGAYGATGGGAGTCGCTGGGATATCTCAAAAGCTGTACTGGACTGAAGATACAACAATTGGCCTGGGGGAAGGTAATACTATTAAGGCTCCCTTTCTGACCTCTCCGGCCATTCCTGTTAGCCTACYGGGTAGAGACATTTTCCTGATCAAGTCCAACATGATTCAAAGGCCCGACCTGACCTTTATGATGAACCTCTTGAGCTCCCTGATGTTACTCTCTTTGTTGATGGCTCTGCCTTTATTGATAGGGAGACTGGTAGGAAACATGCAGGGTTTGGTATAGTCTCACTGSATAGGTCATTGTTGATTGAACAGCACTTGCCTGAACATTGCTCAGCACTACAAACTGAGCTCCTGGCCCTTACTGAAGAATGTATATTAGGTAGTGGTTTGAAGGTTAACAKTTATTCTGACTCTGCATATGACATTGGTGTTTGCCTCTCGTGGGTTGGCGTTTGGAAGGGTAGGGACTTTGTTAAAGCGTCTGGTACCCCTATTAAACACCGTTTACAGATAGAAGCCCTGCTTGAAGCTATGTTGCTTCCTGCCAAGTTGGCTATTCYTAAGGTCTGTGCCCACACAGGTAACACTGACAGCATTCATTTAGATAAGGCTGCTGCTGATGCTGCTGCTAAGAATGCTGCTTCTCGCTGCCATACTCATGCCGTTATACATACTACCCCGTGTATGTCTGAAATCACTGATCTGGACCAACACCAGGCTGCTGATGCACTTAATCACCCCTTATGGGAATCTAGGGGCTGYTCCAGAGGCCCTGATGACCTGTGGAGGCAATCACTCTCTGGCAAACCAGTTCTGCCTCTGCCTCTYGTCTCCTCTGTGTGTTGCCTGGCCCACGGGATAGGCCACGCGCCAAGGGGGGAGATGGTAAGACTAATATCTGACACCTGGTTTTGTCCAAATATGATTGAAATTTTCAAAACACACGTGTATAAATGTACTACATGCATGCAATACCACTTTGGTAAGAGTGCCCCCCTGAAACCAGGGAAATTTCCAGCACCGGCTGGYCCGTTCACCCATTTAGCTATGGATTTCAKAGACATGGCTGAACRAAAAGAAAGAAAGAGATACTGCCAGGTAATAATTGACCACTTTACCGGGTGGGTTGAAGCATTTCCAACCGTGCACTGTGATGCCAAAACAGTAGCGAAACTTCTGGTAAGGGAAATTATCCCTAGATTTTGTATTCCGGAAGTTCTTTCTGCAAAGAAATGGCAGCCACCTGGTTGCACAGGTGGCTGGCCAATTGGGGATACTTCAGAAGTTTGTTTGTATCTACCACCCACAAAGTAATGGGATTACTGAGARGGCTAATCATACCATAAAAGGAGGGCTTGCCAAAGCATGCCACTCCACAGAGAAGTCATGGGTAGAGTGTCTTCCCTTAGTCCTGATGAAAATGCGCAATTGCATAAACYGCGGAATAGGGCTTAGCCCACACGAGCTCTTAACTGGCCAGCCAATGAATGTTTCTTTACACAGACCAATGACTCCAAAACTGACTGACCTGACTGCACTGGATGATGATTTGAGTAAATATAAGAAGGAACTMACCCATGCTGTTAGGTTTCTGTATTCCCAATACAGGAAGGCCCAGGAAGTTCCAGAACAGGGTGACCCAGACAAGCCTACCTGTTGACGTTGGAGAATGGAGCTGAAGGTCCACAAGAGGMAGTGGAACCACCCCAGATGGATGGGTCCGTACCAGGTCATCACAGCAACACCTACMGCGGTGAAGGTGCAGGAGCGTCAGGGGTGGCACCACCTATCGCACTGCCAGAAGACGTCCCAACCRTCATAACAGATAAGAGTGCACAYCCAGACCCAGATGTTGTTACACATGACCACTATGGTCACATTGTTAAAAAGAAAACTTGGGGTAAACCTTTGAGGTACATGTTTCTGATACTTCTTATCATCYACCAGCAGCCTCTGTTGGGGGGAATAGAGATCCAAGAAAATCAATTGAAGACCGGTAACCAATGGGTAAAAATGGTCCAGAACCTGAGCCGACAAGCCACACCTAGTGGTTTGTATGTAGTCGTTTTTAAAAAAACTCAGAGTCAGAGTGAATTGTTTGGATCAATTGTAGTCCCATTGCTAAGTACACCTACTCCATGCAGGCCCATATGAATTTGACGATTGCTGATTTTGCCCTTCTTTCTACTGATGTTCAAAATCTTAAAGCTGTTACAGCCAGGCMTAGCCTGGCATTAGACTACATCCGGGCTAGGGAGGGTGGATATTGCAGGGTCCTAAATTATATTTCGCTCACTGAATGTGTTATGCTTCTCCCTGACTCCTCTGATAATATGACAGAGATTTTGAAAAAATGAACTGAGTTGGCTGATACCTATACCCCTACAGGAGAAGACTCCTGGTTCCTGTTTGGGTTGTTGAAAGATAAGTTAGGCAATTTTGGATTTAAGCTGTTTTCCATTTTGGTCCCATTACTGGACCCACTGCTTGTTCTGCTGATTTGCATTTGTGCATTCTGTGCAGCTGCAAATGTATACTTCATAAGGCTATGCCAGGCATGTTTATGCTTCATGTTCCTCATCCTCCGACCCTATTTTTATTCTCAATCTCCTGAGGATCTGGCTTAATCCTAACTGCACCTACTAAGGCATGATTCTTATGATCACTAATGCTTGAGTACTCGCTTTGTGGAGGCTCGTTGGCCTCAATGGGGGAATGAAGAGGTTAAACCAAGGGCCTACATACCTCCTACTTTGAAGGAACCTTTAGGTGTGTACTGTGTAACTACGTTAAAGTGTTGATGACCCCTCAGATCTATCTATCAGAAGGGGAAAGCACTACGCTCAGACTCCTCGTCTGAACCCACCTGGCTATCGAAGTTCTGAGCATACAATGGATTGTGACGAACACAAGGCTGCCGCGGCCTGATGAAACCAGCCACAGTCAGCAGATGCTTGGCTCGTTCACTGTTATTGACACCAGTATACTTGTGATGACAAGGTAAGTTTCAGTCAAACCCACTCGCTGAGCTTTTAATTGCTGACAAGATGAGTTGCTGCTTACAAGGGGGAGTGTAGATTATTAAAATGTTGTTGCCAGGGGAAAACTCACGCAAAGAGAACTGGGGAGGCATATCGAACGAGTTACAGGATGTCGATGATATTTTGCCAGAACCTGGGAGACGCTTCAATAACTGGTACTACTGTACCAACCTTCTACCTACAATTGTATTATCTAAGGATCATTAATACTTAAACACAGTTGCTGTTTCCTTTCCATTACTAATGTATGTTTGATAATTATATAGACCTGATCATCTGTTGAAGAAATTGACCAACACTACTCAGACCCCTACCAGACAGTCCTAGCAAAATTCTTGCTTGAGAAATTGCTCTTTGCTTAACTATTTTTGTTTATTTTTTTACCATTTTAATTGAAAACAACACAATAAGGTACTTAATTGTTWCCCAGAAATGTGTTGATATTAAGACAAAAACGGCTGCATTGAACCTTTAAGTAAATCAAGCGTTAAATGAGGTGAAAAGGAGACTGGAGACTTGACTTGCAACTACTAGTTGGGACTGTCGGAGGCCCAGGCAAGGAAGATGGCGGATGGCGAGAATCTGCGAAATACAAGCAGAGTACTTTCTCGTTTGAGTCAAGTACAGACGAGATATATACATGTTACGCTCCTGAAACCCTGAGCAGTCAACGGATAGTGAACTTCAAATTGAACCTGACCGAAGTGAAGAGGAAGAACCTGCACCGCCAGRTGATGTGAAGGCTTCCGAGCCTCACCCTAATGATCAGGAAAATGGCAGAGATGACTCTGGCCCAGTGGGAGTACTCTGCACTGACTCTGTTGCACCGGCTCTATGCACACTTACTGGACTACACACACACTCACACGTACTACACTGACACTCTAACACACACATGCACACGCTACATCCACTCAAACACGTAAAACGCCAACACGCATATTGACGCCACACATAGACACAGTTTCACATTCAGACCCAGTGGCGAGATCGAGACTAAGAAGACCCTGTCTGTCCTTCTGAGTTTTGTTGCAGAATGTTTATTGCTATGGTCATTCATTGTACAGAACAGATGAAAAGGCAATCCCAGAAGATTGAATTGGTAGTTGCAGCAACAGAGAAGTTTTTGGTGTGTCAGAGATTTTAGTGCAGAAGAACTACAGGGGGKTTTGAGAGAAGGGGTTCCAGCCTCCCMWTGTGGACGGCCTGGTGTRTGATCTGCTGGGGCCAAAGTAGTGGGAAGGGGTGGTGGGGTGTGTTGGGGATAGTGTTGTATATACAGGGTTAGATTTTGGTGACGTTTCCTTTTTTCCCCATTTCCCTTTTCCCTTTTTTTGTGAACAAATGTGCAATGCACTTACCGAACTGTGACAGGCAGCCATACAGCAACAAAGCATCTAGTCTGCCGTAAAACCACAAGAACAAGAACAAGAAGGAGGCTGGAGTAGGACTTTAAGTCCTGGTTTAACATCTGGAGTAGGACTTTAAGTCAAATGTGCAATGCACTTACCGAACTGTACAGGCAGCCATACAGCAACAAAGCATCTTAGTCTGCCGTAAAACCACAAGAACAAGAACAAGAAGGAGGCTGGAGTAGGACTTTAAGTCCTGGTTTTAACATCTTATGGAGTAGGACTTAAGTCACTGGTTTACATCTTGGAGTAGGCACTGTTAAGTCCTGGTTTAACATCTGGAGTAGGACTTAAGTCCTGGTTTAACATGTGGAGTAGGACTGTAAAGTCCTGGTTTAACATCTGGGAGTAGACTTTAAGTCTTGGTTTAACATCTGGATTAGGACTTTTAAGTCCTGGTTTAAACATGGTCGTGAGTAGGACTGTTAAGTCCTTTGGTTTAACATCTGGAAGTAGGGACTTTAAGTCCTGGTTTTAACAAATCTTGGAGTAGGACTTTAAGTCCTGGTTTAACATTGGAGTAGGACTAATCCTTGGGTTAACAGGAGGAAGATAGAAGCTACAGTAGCAGAACCTGACCGAGGCTAC
>NC_036840.1:6888676-6908284 GCF_002910315.2 Salvelinus sp. IW2-2015 | reverse complement strand
ATGGTTTACAGATGGAAGATTAGAAAGAAACTTGCATTTGGGATCTATTATTACTGGTATTAGAGCGCCATCTTCTGGTCCAAAGTTAAAAACCTTTACAGAAGTGTCTGCTGTAGTATACACATAGGGGACAGGTGAATGTATGTGAGCGTACACTTTTTGTTACATGTATTGTGTGTGTTGATTGATTGATTGATTGATTGATTGATTTGATTGATTGATTTGTTCGGTGGGCCTGTTTCAAACTAGAACCACAAACAATTGAATATTTTTCTTAGGTGGTTGTTACCTATTCATTTTGAACTCAATCTTAATTCAAGACCTGGTATGTGAGTAGATTCTGGAGTACATAATGCCAGTCTTTAGGCTAGTAATTTGTCTATTACATTCTAGTGTTGGCATAGTAGGCCTAATGCAACATTTTCACCACCAGAACGCAGCAAATGACTGAACAAAAAGAGCCACCTTGGAGTATCCCATGACGTCAAAAGTCATGTGTGAGGCATGCACTCTCAGTTAAGTATTTCATTGTTAAATCTAAGTATGTCTTTCAATCTCAATAAAGTCTAGCCTAYGTGATAATGGCACTGGCATTTGAATAGATAATGTAGGCATTACCTAAAATGCACGTTTGGAGACSCTTTGGAAACRTTCAAACAACGATGTCAATGATACATCCTCCGCTGAGATTGAAAGGTGTCACACCTGTATGGGGTCTGAGTTGGCAGACCTGGGCGTCCAGGAGCAGGCATCATTACTCCAGCTACATCCAGCTGTCATGCACTGAGAACACCTGAGAGACATTGAGAAATAACAAAATCTACGAAATGTGTGTGTGTGTGCATGCTTACGGCGCAATGGGTTCCGGTGAACTCACATACTCTGTTTGTCTGTTTTCTGCACGCATGCTGGGATAATGGATCACATGATTGTGCCCAGGGGTCAGTAGTAGTAGATTTCAAACCATCCATCATAACTACGAACAGTATCTCTACTGTTTGTGTCCTTGATTAACACTGGTTCATTAAATAAATGAACAGAGCAGATTTAAATCACCAAAACTAAAAACCAAGCCTAGGGCCACAGAAATATCTAGTGTATAGAAATTATTTAGTTTAGCTTTCTTGGGTCAGTAATCGAAAGGTTGCTAATCGAATCCCAGAGCGACAAGGTAAAAATCTGTCGTTACTGGCCCCTGAACACAGGCAGTTAACCCCACTGTTTCCTACGCCGTCAATGGGAAATAAGAATTTGTTATAACTGAACTTGCCTAGTTAAAATAAAGGTTCGAATTAAAAAAAAATACCAAATATATACTTAATATATTAGAGAAATCTTGTCTGTGCATTCTGTTTCTCAGATCAGTGATCGTCTCCATAGTGCCCAGTGTCCTGTCCTTCCATGGGAGAAACCAACGCCCTGATGAACTGGGAAGGAGAACCTCCATTCACGTTGACTGTTCGCATCCAAGAGCACATGACTGCACAGTCTCAAGGAGCTGAAATTATTTGTAGAAAAAAAAACTGACTTTGAGTTTCTTGTAGCTCCTCACGTGTATATACCCACCAAAGCCCAACTCCAAGTCTAATCACTTGTTTTTTTTTAATAGGAGTTCATATGTTAATATCAGCATATTTAAGCTTTGGTCTGACACTGTAATTGTCATGTTTTGTCATTCTTTTATTCAAATGTCCCTTGAATCCCTGTTTGGCTGTGTCGACAGCTCGATACGTTCCTGATCTCCCGGCCTCTCCCTCCTACTTAGCCGGTCATCTCTGCGACCGTCTCCCTCACTCTTCTCTCATCTTCCTTCAGCTTCTCTACCACCTAGCACCTTCTCCCGAACGCTCACCTCTACTCGTCGTCTGTCATTTCAGCCTGTCCTCTCACTTGTGATGCTCCATGGTCTACCTCAAGTCCTCATACTCTTCCCAACTCTTGTAGTTCCCCTAAGTTTCCGTACGTTAGGTCCTGCTCATAGCTCCCTACTGTTGGCCTGTCGCTCGGCTCCCTGTTAACAACCTGCTGATCTGCTTGGTATTGATGTTGCTGGAGTAATCCGACTACCGTCACTTGTAGTGTCCGACCTTAGTTTCGCGTCCCGTTTTTGCCTGAACTAGAAGATCCTGCATTTCTTTTAACAGTACGTGGAGCCGCAGATGATCAGCAGTATACCTTGAGCTCATGACTGCCGACAGCTCAAAATGCCACCCCGAGCACTACGTCCTTGGACAGCAAACACCCGCGTCGAGAGATCGAATTGTGGAAGCAATATGCTGCTCGGCAGACACGACAGAGACCATGTTAGACTACGCCGATAGCCAGTTAAACCCGGCCGCTCAGCTGCTCAAACGACTCTCTCTGTGACAGCTTTCAGTGATGTCTTCGTCTCGTGCCACCAGATACTTCCTGGTCTTCCAAGTCTCCGGAAGACCTAGGTGAATAACAACCACCTTTATACTCTGGTGCACCCACTGAGTGCAGGCGCTCGAACATTCTCACCAGTGTGCAGTGATTGTGTATTCTCTCTCCAGAGCCCAACACGATACCTCAAGAAGAGAGCTCGGGGATCGCTTACGTCATATGTCACTCCTTACTGGTCGCCCAGAGAGCTACGGGCAGTGAGGTGCAGCATTTGCGCATCTGGAGGCAAGGGCTGAGTGTTTATCGCAAATTATCTGAACTTTAAAGAGGAAGATGATACCGGAGTTTTTATCGTTCAGTTTTTGGACAGGAAGGTCGTTCCAGCGTGTCACTGGCTTCCTCTCATATGTCAATTAGGTGACTGCGATCACAGTAACCGAATATACTCTAATTAGAGTTTTCGCACTCTGCGTGCCTCCAGTTGACGCTGGAAACGAGCCGGCGCTGGTCTGCGCTTTGTTTTCTGGAGCGCACTCCCACGCTAGAGGTCTACAGGTATGCCAGATCTCTACTGCGCCGCGGTGGAGTTCCTTCCAGCGTGGTACTCTCTGTGATCATCTCGCCATCCGTCACGTAATTCTAGTATCGACGACGGGTTAGGATAATCATTCGGTCACGCAGAGCTGCGTGGAGAGAGCGTCGCCAAGGCTTAAGCGTGTTGTCCCCTCGTGCACGGCAGTCTCAGACCATACTATGCCTCCGCCCCCTGAGCGGTACCACTGAGACTGACCCATGCAGCTGGTTGAGTAGTGACGTAGTTCAGCGATCTCGATTAAGGAGACGGGAACGGAGAATCTCACAACCGCCTTTGCCTCTATTGCGGTCTCTGCTGCGACAGTTATATGTCAATGTCTGATAGTGTGTCCACGTAAAAGGCCGAGCTATCACATGCCAGTATAGCGGGAAGTCAAAGGCTACTGGTGAGCGCTACTAAACCTCAAGTCTCCTCTCGGCATCAAATGCCTGAATACCGACCTACCAGTTAAGTCCGGACCAGATCATACGCTGGATCCGGTTCGGCCTGTTCCTGCAGTGCCTTCAGTGGAGACTCTGGGGACTGAGGAGTTGTTGTATGCGAGCGAAGCCACTGGCTCGACGAAAATGACTCAATTCCTCTACAGACAGTTGTAGAAGAAATGCCGACGCGCCCATTTCGCCTTTAAGAATGGTTAGTCCCTTACATTCCCAGGTAATCAGATGAGAGACAACTACCCATAGTAACTCGCTCAACAGTAATGCTCGGATCACAGTGAGCCTATCTATCGTGTATATTTTGATATCTTTATCGTTCACCTCTTGTAAGACCTGCTATGTACTTGGGTCATCCCTGGCTAGTATGTACACTCACCATCCCCTTGTTGACTTAATCTGGGAAATCTCAGTAATTCTATTCCTATCCTGGAGACGCTGTTCTGATCATCGGTTGGTAGAGTAGTTACAGGTTCATGCTATCCCTCCTGTTTCTCTCTGTCCCCGTCCTACTCATGGTAGGGAACCTGGTCGATTGACAGAGAGGAGTGCACGGAGGAATATCATCATGATCCTGAGCGCCCAGCGTGTTCTTCAGTCGGATCACAGTAAGCCTAACATCCCAGTTCCTCCTCGCGTCACCGGTGTACGTATAATTGTTGTATGTGATCTCGACGTTGCGCTGGGCAACCTATCCCCCTCGGGTGCTAGACATATGACTCTGCATGTCGGCTTCGCCGAAAAAACGTTATAGCTCTCGACGGATTATCTGTCTGTTTCTCCGACGCCGCCTCAAGTTACCAGTGGTGCCTTCTTTCCTCTGCCACGCCGGACGCGGGTACAGTATTGTTTGTTAAGAAATGCAATGGACGCGTACTCATGCGGCACCACCTGCCATGGCTATTATCGTTGATGCTGGTGAAATGGACATCAACGAGAGCCTTAAGTCTGTAATCCGCTTCCCCTTTTATGTCGTCCAGACACTTCGGAGATTTATGCAGGGGAGCCAGGTTCTTCTACAACCAGCTTGGGCACCGTTCGTAACGCTTACCATCCTCGCACGCATGCGAGAGAAGGCTGGTCGACGAGTGAGAAGACAGCGTTTAACACTCCGTAGCACTACGAATCATTTTTGGTAATACGCGGTTTTCCTCGTCCTCCGTGGTCTCGCAAAAGCCCTGCTCCAGCTGTCTTTCGAGCATCTAGTGTGAATGAATAGTACTAGAGACATGCTGAACATCTTTGATTTTCGTTGACCTTGAACGAATCCTGATTTATATATTCCCCCGCCACCGCTCGTAACTGAGATTACATTGTTTCAGCACGTTCGACGTTGTACTCCAGCGCCTTTCTGAGAGAATTGTCTTCATATATGCAGTGAAGCTGAGAAGGTGCGGCCTTTCATGTCTCCTCTGTCACATTTCTCCGGTTCTGTTATTGTCCGCTGAAGCATTCAGATGATCCCGACTAAGGCCAGGCTGTCAGCGATTGCCCATCTCCTAAGTCCACGTGTCGAGTTGCAGCGCTTTTCGGATTCGCTTAATTTCTATCGCGTTTCATTCGTAATTTCGGTCAAGGGCTGACCCCTTCCACCAGCCAGGCTACTTCTGTCAAGTCTTGTTTAAGTGGTCCGGTTCGCCCAGGGAGCTTTTTGATCTCCTCAAGAAGCGTTTACAGCCGCCCCTATCCTTGTTACTCTGACGTCACTAAAACAACTTCATTGTCTAGCAGGTTGACGTTCAGAGTAGTGGGCGTGGAGCCATTCTGTCCCAGCGTTCCATTTCGACGATAAGCGTCCATCTTGCGCTTACTTTTCATCGCCTGTCGCCATCGGAACGCAACTATGATGTGGGTTAACCGCGAACTGCCGCCATCCGCTTAGCCAATAGGCGGAATGGCCGACAGTGGTTGGAGGGGGCGACCGTCCCTTTGTCGTTTGGACTGACCATAAGAACCTTGGTACATCCTGTTCGCCAATCCCCGCCCGAACGGCAGCGAGCAGTTAAATGCACGTCAAGCTCGTTGGGCGTTGTTGTTTTCGCTCGTTTCGAGTTCAGGGATTTCCTATCGCGCCGGGAAATAAGGAATCACCCCAAGGCTGATGCCTTATCTCGTCTCTTTAGTTCTTTTCTTGGCTTTCTACCGACCCGAGGCGATTCTCCCTGAGGCGTGTTGTCGGGTTGACTGTCTTGGGAATTAGAGAGACAGGTAAAGCAAGCCACTCACCCACACTGGCGTGCAGCCCGCAGGCTTGTCCTAGTAACCTTCTGTTCGTCCTGTCCTACTCGTCTGGCTGTTCTTCAGTGGGCTCACTCTGCCAAGTTAAGCTGGCCACCCCGCGTTCGCGGTCGCTTGGCATTCTATCGCCAGCGTTTTGGTGCCTAACTCAGGCGAGCGTGAACGCGCCTTTTCGTGGCTGCTTGTTTCGACTGCGCGCAACTTAAGTCAGGTAACTCTCCTCCTGCCGGTCGGCTCAGACCGCTTCCATTCCTTCTCGACCATGGTCTCACATCGCCTTAGACTTTATTACCGGTCTTGCCTTCGTCATGCGGGGAAAGATTGTGAGTCTTACGGTTAGGTCGATAGGTTCTCAAGCGGCACATTTCATTCCCCTCGCTAAGCTTCCTTCCGCTAAGGAGACGGCAACAGATCATTCATGTGAGAATGTGTTCAGAATTCACGGCCTCCCGTTTAGGACCCCGCCGTTTCAGGACCAGAGTCCGCAATTCACGTCACAGTTTTGGAGGAGTTCTGTCGTTTTGATCGGTGCTTCCGTCAGTCGCTCTTCCGGGTTCCATCCCCAATCTACACGGTCAAGCCAGAAAGGGCCAAATCAGTCGATTGTCGCATATTTACGCAGCCTTTCGTTTCCGAAACCCTGCGTCTTGGCAGAAACAGCTCCCCTGGGCTTGAGTACGCTCATAACTCGCTTTCCTTCGTCTGCTACCAGGGCTATTCTCCGTTTCAGAGTAGTCTTGGTACCAGCCTCCTCTGTTCTCGTCCAGCTCGCCGAGGCCAGCGTTCCCTCCGCTCAGGCTTTTTGTCCAACGTTGTGAGCGCACCTGGAGGAGGGTCAGTCTGCACTTTGCCTTACAGGGCGCAGACTGTGAGAGCCGCCAATTAAACGTAGGATAAGGAGTCCTAGTATTGTCGCGGTCAGTCAGAGAGTGTGGCTTTCCACTCGCAACCTCCCCCTTACGACAGTTTCTCGCAAGTTGACTCCGCGGTTCATTGGTCCGTTCCGTGTCTCTCAGGTCGTCAATCCTGTCGCCTGTGCGACTGCTTTCTTCCGCGACATCTTCGTCGCGTCCACCCTGTCTTCCATGTCTCCTTTGTGCAAGCCTTTTCTTCGCGCCCCGTTCGTCTTCCCTCCCCCCCCCCGTCCTTGTCGAGGGCGCACCTATTTACAAGGTACGGAAGATCATGGATATGCGTTCTCGGGACGTGGTCACCAGTACTTAGTGGATTGGGAGGGTTACGGTTCCTGAGGAGAGGAGTTGGGGTTCCATCTCGGACGTGTGGACCGTTCGTGATTGATGATTTCCTCCTGTTCCGCCAGGGTTCCTCCTCGAGTGCGCCAGGAGGCGCTCGGTGAGTGGGGGGTACTGTCATGGTTTTGTCATTTATTTTCATTGTCTTGTCCCTGTGCTTCCCTCTGCTGGTCTTATTAGGTTCTTTCCCTCTTTCTCTCTCTCTCTCTCCTCCTCCCTCTCTCCCTCTCCCGCTCTCTCTCTCTATCGTTCCGTTCCGCTCCCAGCTGTTTCTCATTCTCCTAACGACCTCATTTACTCTTTCACACCTGTCCCCTATTTTGCCCTCTGATTAGAGTCCCTATTTCTCCCTCTGTTTTCCGCTCCTGTCCTTGTCGGATTCTTGTTTGATGTTTGCTGTCCTGCGTCCTTGTTCCGCCCTGTCGTGTTTTTGCCTGGAATAAAGACTCTGTTTCTTTAAGTCGCTTTTGGGTCCGCCATTAATCAGCATAACAGTAATGACCTGTGTAGTGTGTATCACCTGGTCAGGTCTCCAGTGTGAACCACACCAGGGTCCAGTCTGACGTTCCACATCCCCGGTTGGAGACAAGGTTCTGTCAGTGTGTGTGTCGTGCTGCCAGACGGTCGCTGTCTGGGCAAGGCCACTGTCACCTATGGGTCCTTACCGTCCTGCACTGGGCTAATACCAAGCACTACCTGGCTAGGTAAAAATACACACACACACACACACTTAGGTACGCACATATGATCAGAATTGTTATATATACACACACAAGCTATACAGTGGTTAAGAAACATGCCAGTAACTCGTTTCCACATATGGCTACTGGCCATGGTGTTGTCTACCGGGAAAGAAATGGGGCCGCTTCCCAGGAAGATGCTTCATACAACAGTGTTTTTAATAGATGTTTCATTTCCCTCTTTCTCTCAGCTGCTCAGCACTGGCTTCCCTTTTTGCTTTTGGTAGCTCTCTAAAGCAGATTCTTCATGTTTGGTTAGCTAGTTTTACTTAATTTATTCTGTGAAATGCTTTGTTTTGTGTTACAACTTTTTTTTCTTTCTCTGGCTTATTTAAATAATGCTGATGGTACATGACTACAATTCCCATCAGCACGCTAGGGTGTGACCAACAACCCTCCTCTGATTGGTTGATTTCGTATGTGTCCTGCAGTGGGAAGAGGAAGATCAAGGTCCAAGGGTTCCATCTGGAGTTTGTGGAGGGGGTTGTTCATGACCACGCCCCTCAGACCATCCATACCAACTACAGCTCTGAGGTAGGCGTCTTAACAGACTGATTTAATTGATTTCTTGACTAAGCGTCAAGTCTTCACCCACTCTCACGTAACCAGTCAGTAACCTAATATGAACATGCACACTGCCACAACTCACCAAACGTTCACCCTTCACACAAACACAGAACTCAGTCATGGGGCCTCAATATCTGAGGTATTCTAATTCATGTTGTTGGTGTTTTTTAGACTCTGTGGGTACCACACACCTCTCTTTGAACACATTAACCAGCCAGTCACCTCCACTGTCTCTCTGAGAGTGGCCAACAGACACTGGCCTGCTCATCACAGCTCACCTACCATCCCGACCCAGAATTCACCAGCTACACCGCAATCAAGACAGGAAACGACCTGCATGTCACCAGTGAGGTATACACACATGTGCACGCATGCATGCACCCATACATACACACATACATGCTCTCTTTTATTTCAGAAAAAGACTGACAATTTGGACATCAACACAGCAGAGATCTCAGTGTTGGTTGTTCAGGAGGAGAACCAGGATGTAGAGTGTGTCATGGACACCATTGAGACGAGGGAAGGGACTGACTCTGTCATCTGTGAGATAAAGAACACTCCCAGTGCTAACATCAAGTCAGTGAAGGTAAAAAATGTATTCTGAAGAAACCTCAACCCACCGTTTTATTAGTTTCGCTGAACACTGTCCTTGAAATAGTGAACAATAATCATGCATTATGTTGTCTTTGTTCATCAGATAAGAGTTGTCAATGTCACAATAAACCTTGATTCAACACACACCGTACTGCTAGGACTCTTTCTGCTTATACCCATCATCATTATATTCATCGTTGTAAGTATTCCTTACTTCAGCTTCATTCTGCATGGTTTTCTTGTGGCTTTTAAATGTGGTTACTTATGTAAGATGTACTATTGAGTAAGGCACCTAGTTTTAGATATGGTGTGGTGGTGTGTGTTGTGATGTCCTCGGCACTAACTTCACGCGCCTCCTTCGCCACTCACCACACCTGTACCCACTGCTGATTAGCACCACTGCACTATTTAAGCCACGGTTTTACCCTCCAGTATTCCTTATCCTGCTGGGGATTGCAATGGCCAAACTTGTTATTCATTTCCTTGATCTGCGTCACTGACAACGTGAGTGCATTTCATTTATTGGAGAATATGTAATAATGTTTATATTTAAGATCTGTTGAGTTTGTCAAAGTTTGTGTGCTGTTGTCATTTTCCTTAGTACATTTTCCCTTCGTTTTGGTTGTGTTAACGATTATTTTGTGAAATGAATGGTAAATAAAGTACTGTGTTATGTTGCAGTCACTTTTATTGTAAATAAGAATATAATATGTTTCTAAACACTTCTACAGTTTGGATGCTCCAGGTCATCTATAAGTCTTTACTAGGTAAAGCTCCGCCTTATGTCAGCTCACTGGTCATGATAACAACATCCACCCGTAGCACGCTCTCCAGCAGGTATATCTCACTGGTCATCTCCAAAGCCAACACCTGCTTTGGCTGCCTTTCCTTCCAGTTCTCTGCTGCCAATGACTGGAACGAATTGCAAAAATTGCTGAAGCTGGAGACTTCTATTTCCCTCACTAACTTTAAACATCAGCTATCTGAGCAGCTAACTGATTGCTGCAGCTGTAAATAGCCCATCCAATCTACCTATCTTATCCCCATATTGTTTTTATTTACTTTTCTGCTCTTTTGCACACCATTATTTCTACTTGCACATCATGATCTGCACATCTATCACTCCAGTGTTAATTTGCTAAATTGTAATTACTTCGCTACTATGGCCTATTTATTGGCTTACCTCCTCACGCCATTTGCACACACTGTATATAGACTTTCTTTTYTTCTATTGTGTTATTGACTGTATGCTTGTTTATTCCATGTGTAACTCTGTGTTGTTGTTTGTRTCGCACTGCTTTGCTTTATTTTGGCCAGGACGCAGTTGTAAATGAGAACTTGTTCTCAACTAGCCTACCTGGTAAAAATAAGGATGAAATAAAAAATAAATRAAAAATGCTACCATTATTATGGATAATCCTGAATGAATCGTGAATAACGATGAGGGAGAAAGTTACAGACGCACAAATACTTTTGGTCATGTACCGTATGTGGACACCTGCTGGTCCAACATCTCATTCCAAAATCATGGGCATTAATATGGAGTTGGTACCCCTTTTGCTGATATAACAGCCTCCACTCTTCTGGGAAGGCGTTCACTAGATGTTGGAACATTGCTGCGGGGACTTGCTTCCATTCGGGCCACAAGAGTATTCGTGAGGTCAGGCACTGATGTTGGGCGATTAGGCCTGGCTCGCAGTCGACGTTCCAATTCATCCCAAAGATGTTCAATCGGGTTGAGGTCAGGGCTCTGTACAGGTCAGTCAAGTTCATCCACACCGATCTCGACAAACCATTTCTGTATGGATCTCGCTTTGTGTACGGGGGCATTCATTCTGAAACAGGAAAGTGCCTTCCCCAAACTGTTGAAACAAATTTGGAAGCATAGAACCATCTAGAATGTATTTTTATGCTGTAGCGTTAAGATTTCCCTTCACTGGAACTAAGGGGCCCGAACCATGAAAACAGCCCCTGACTATTATTCCTCCTACACCAGACTTTACAGTTGGCACTATGCATTGGGGCAGGTAGCGTTCCCCTGGCATCCGCCAAACCCAGAATCGTTTGTCGGACTGCCAGATGGTAACGCGTGACTCATCACTCCAGAGAACGTGTTACCACTGCTCCAGATTCCAATGGCGGTGACCTCGCCACTCCAGCCGACGCTTGGCATTATGCATGGGGATCTTAGGCTTGTGTGCTGCTGCTCAGCCATGGAAACCCTTTTCATGAAGCTCATGATGAACCGTTTTTGTGCTGACGTTGCTTCCAGAGGCAGTTTGGAACTTGGTAGTGAGTGTTGCAACTGAGGACAGACAGTTTTTATACGCTCCAGCACTCGGCGGTCCCCGTTCTGTGAGCTTGTGTGGTCTAGGACTTTGCGGCTGAGACGTTGTTGCTCCTAGACGCTTCCACTTCACAATAACAGCACTTACAGTTGACCGGGGCAGCTCTAGCAGGGCAGAAATCTGACGAACTGACTTGTTGGAAACGTGGCATCTATGACAATGCCACGTTGAAAGTCAATGAGCTCTTCACTAAAGTCTTTTCTACCAATGTTTGTGGTTACATGGCTGTGTGCTCGAGTTATACACATGTTAGCAACAGGTGTGGCTGAAACAGCCAAATCCACTAACTTGAAGGGGTGTCCACATACTTTGTGTATATATAGTGTGTCATACCCCCAAGACTTGCTAACCTCTCACCATTACAATAACAGGGGATGACAAAATATTTTGGGGGTAAGATTTTTGTGCGTCTAACTTTCTCACTCATAATTATTCATATTCATTCAGGATTATGGTAGCATCTACATTCATGTAGAAGTGTGCTTGATGCAGTCATTGCGTCTATAATATGGGAACAAATACTACATTTTTACTACTTTAATACACATATACAATGCATTTGGAAAGTATTCAGACCCCTTGATTTTTTTCACCATTTTGTTACGTTACAGCCTTATTCTAAAATTGCTTAAATAAAAATGTTCCTCATCAATCTACACACAATACCCCATATGACAAAGGGATAACAGGTTTTTAGAATTTTTTGCAAATTTATTACAAATAAAAAGATACCTTATTTAATAACTATTCAGACCCTTTGCTATGAGACTCGAAATTGAACTCAGGTGCATCCTGTTTCCATTGGTCATCCTTGAGATGATTGGAGTCCACCTGTGGTAAATTCAATTGATTGGACATGATTTGGAAAGGCACAACCTGTCTATATAATGTCACACAGTTGACAGTGCATGTCAGAGCAAAAACAAGCCATGAGGTCGAAGGAATTGTCCGTTGAGCTCCGAGACAGGATTGTGTCGAGGCACAGATCTGAGAAAGGGTGCCAAAAAAGGTCTGCAGCATTGAAGGTCTCCAAGAACACAGTGGCTCATCATTCTTAAATGGAAGAAGTTTGGAACCACCAAGACTCTTCCCAGAGCTGGCCGCTTGGCCAAACTGAGCAATCGGGGGAGAACGGCCTTGGTCAAGGAGGTGACCAAGAACCCGATGGTCACTCTGACAGAGCTCTAGAGTTCCTCTGTGGAGATGGGAGAACCTTCCAGAAGCACAACCATCTCTGCAGCACTCCATCAATCAGGCCTTTATGGTAGTGGCCAGACGGAAGCCACTCCTCAGAAAAGGCACATGATAGCCCGTTTGGAGTTTGCCAAAGGCACCCAAAGGACTCAGACCATGACAAACAAGATTATCTGGTCTGATGAAACTAAGATGAATGTCTGGAGGAAGTTTGGGACATCCCTACAGTGAAGCATGGTGGTGGCAGCATCATGCTGTGGGATGTTTTTCAGCGGCGGGACTGGGAGACTCGTAAGGATCGGGGAAAGATGAACAGAGCAAAGTACAGCGAGGTCCTTGATAAAACCTTCTATAGAGCACTCAGGACCTCAGACGGGGCGAAGGTTCACCTTCGAACAGGACAACGACCCTAAGTACACACCAAGATAATGTTTTTGCTTTGTCATTATGGGGTTTTGTGTGTAGATTGATGGGAGGGGAAACAATTTAATCCATTTTACATAAGGCTGTAACGTAACAATGTGTAAATTTTAAGGGGTCTGAATACTTCCCGAATGCACCGTAAGTGAATTTTCCCAATACCTAAAATGGGGGGACTATTCACAAAAAGTGCTGTAATGTCTAAACAGTTCACCCAATCTGGATGGAAATAACCTCAAAATATAGCTGTTAGTCTACACTTTAACCACATAGTCTTGTTTGCTCACTGTCCCAATAATTACTGAGGGCACTGATATTCTTACTTTGTTTTGTTAATTATTTTCAGTATTCTCCCTTTTGCTTGATTTAATCTGCTATTAGGTCTGGAAGGAACCTGCATTATCTGAGCAACATAGACTGTCCTTTGAGTCTTTGCAAGTTTGTTGGCAAGTGGTTGACCTTACTCCAGTGTAAGTCGCCTTCTCCTCCATCATTATTTTTGGAACAAAGATTCTTACATTTTGGAAATTGGAAAATACAATGTACCTCTTCTAAATTCTACAAAATGCAGCCTTTCTTTACTTGGGTAGAGACGCTATCATTCCTCCCCACTCAACAGTTAACTGCTTGCACTTGATTTGCCTGTAATTTATATTAATGTTTGTAGTATCCTGACTTAATATAAGACTGTATACCACTGTCATATATGTACCCTTTTTTGTTTTACCATATTATATTTTTATGTATAAAATAACATGCCTATTCTAAATCAATTGCTGTTTACATTAAAACTGTGAAACTAAGTTTCCTTTTGTGATTCCCCATTCAGGGTGTTTGTGCTATTTGTATATTCATGTAGCTACATAATAGTGCATAAGGCTAATTTGAGAAATAATGTTACCATCCTTCAATGTGTGAATCAATCAGGCCATCTGAACTGTTATGTAAACATGGTACAGGATGTAAAACCTGATTTGTAGCGGGTGAAACTTGTCGACCAGAGTCATTTACATAAGCCTTAAAGCCCAAACCGTACAAATCCCAATCAGACACTTTCCCTTACATCCAGGTATTTGAGTCCCTATAGGACATACAGTTGAAGTCGGAAGTTTACATATGCTTAGGTTGGAGTCATTAAAACTCGTTTTTCAACCACTCCACAAATGTCTTGTTAACAAACTATACTTTTGGAAAGTCGGTTAGGACATTACTTCGTGCATGGCACAAGTAATTTTCCAACAATTTTTTACAGACAGATTATTTCACTTATAATTAATTGTATCACAATTCCAGGGGGTCAGAAGTTTACATACACTAAGTTGACTGTGCCTTTAAACAGCTTGGAACATTTCCGAAAATGATGTCATGGCTTTAGAAGCTTCTGATAGGCTAATTGACATAATTTGAGTCAATTGGAGGTGTACCTGTGGATGTATTTCAAGGCCTAACTTCAAACTCAGTGCCTCATGGGGTGACATCATGGGAAAATCATGGGAAAATCGAAGGAAATCAGCCAAGATCTCAGAACTCAGAAATAAAATTGTAGACCTCCACAAGTTTGATCATCCTTGGGAGCAATTTCCAAACACCTGAAGGTACCACGTTCATCTGTACAAACAATAGTACGCAAGTATAAACACCATGGGACCAAGCAGCCGTCATACCGCTCAAGAAGGAGATGCGTTCTGTCTCCTAGAGATGAACGTACTTTGGTGCGAAAAGTGCAAATCATTCCCAGAACAACAGCAAAGGACCTTGTGAAGATGATGGAGGAAGCAGGTACAAAAGTATCTATATCCACAATAAAAAACGAGTCCTATATCAACAAAAGCTAAAAGGCCACTCAGCAAGGAAGAAGCCACTGCTCCAAAACCGCCATAAAAATGCCGACTACAGTTTGCAACTGCATATGGGGACAAAGATCGTACTTTTTGGAGAAATTCCTCTGGTCTGATGAAACAAAAATAGAACTGTTTGGCCATAATGACCATTGTTATGTTTGGAGGAAAAGGGGGATGCTTGCAAGCCGAAGAACACCATCCCAACTGTCAAGCACGGGTGGCAGCATCATGTTGTGGTTGTGCCTTGCTGCAGAGGGACTGGTGCACTCACAAAATAAATGGCATCATGAGGACCGAAAACTATGTGGATATATTGAAGCAACATCCCAAGACATCAGCAGGAAGTTAAAGCTTGGTCGCAAATGGGTCTTACAAATGGACAATGACCCCAAGCATACTTCCAAAGTTGTGCAAAATGGCTTAAGGACTACAAAGTCAAGGTATTGGAGTGGCCATCACAAAGCCCTGACCTCAATCCTAAGAAAATGTGTGGGCAGAACTGAAACAGTGTGTGCAAGCAAGGAGGCCTACAAACCTGATTCAGTTACACCAGCTCTGTTCAGGAGGAATGGGCCAAAATTCACCCAACTTATTGTGGGAAGCTTGTGGAAGGCTACCTGAAACGTTTTACCCAAGTTAAACAATTTAAAGGCAATGCTACCAAATACTAATTGAGCTATATAAACTTCTGACCCACTGGGAATGTGATGAAATAAATAAAAGTTGAAATAAATCATTCTCTCTACTATTATTCTGGCATTTCACATTCTTTAAAAAAAAGTGTTGATCTAACTGACCTAAAACAGGAATGTTACTAGGATTAAAGCAGGAATTGTGAAAAACGGAGTTTAAATGTATTTGGCTAAGGTGTATGTAAACTTCCGACTTCAACTGTACCAACTCAGTGGCCTTGAGGTTAGTGTCTGCCCAGAGATTGGGAGTTTGATCCCCAGCTGAGTCATACCATAGACACTCATAATTAAGGAGATCATTTGGGAAGGCCCTGCGATAGACAGAGTCCTGTCTAGGGGGTGTACGTGTACATTAAGCTGCTTCACGCTACAGAAACAGGATATCCTGTTCCTATGAGCTGTTCCGGCTCGCAGAAGCCAAGGCTTGTACAAGGCTACTTACTTATAGGACCTTGTGGAGAGTTGGACCAGTGTGAGCTCTATGACCCCAATCTAGAGAGCGCTGAGAGGGATGCCATGGGCCCATTCTCAACATTGAGTCCCGTATCAAGTGATGCAGACTATGAGTGCTGATATTTTTGAGTAGCTTGATCCATACGGTTCCAGGTGGTTTAACATGAAGACAGAGAAGCATAAGAGGCCACTTGCAGTAGGCATGACCAGGGATGTCTCTTGGTAAGTGCGTGAATTGGACCATTTTCCTGTCCTGCTAGGCATTCAAAATGTAATGAGTACTTTTGGGCATCAGGGAAAATGTATGGAGTAAAAAGTATTATTTTCTTTAGGAATGTAGTTGAGTAAAAGTTGTCAAACATAAATAAAGTACAGATACACCAAAAATGACTAGTTGTATTTACTTAAGTACTTTACACCACTGCATGCCAGTCTTTAGGGTAGTATTTTGTCTAGTAATGTAACACTTTCACCACCAGAATGCAGTGTAGGACCGAACAAAAAGTGCCCCCTTGGGATAGCCCGTGATGACATCAAAAGAAATGCGACGGCATTCACTCTCGGTTACGTATTTCATTATTGAATCAAAGTATTTAAATCTCAATAATCATATAGCTGATGGTGATGTTGACACTGGCATTTGAATAGGCAATATAGGCAATACCACAAATGCGCGTTTGGAGACGTTTTGGAAACATTCAAACAACGATGTTACTGATACACCCTCTGCTGAGATTGAAAGGTAGGGAACTAACGTTMATTTCAACATCACAGTAGAGAGTTAAACACGGAAGTCAATCTCAGTACATAACCGCCGATACTAAATTGAATGACCTAAAGTTAACACATAGTTGCAGCATCCATCCACTGTGCGCWTTTACGGAATCCCTTTTATTGGCCTTCGGCACAGTATGACAGTGGCATCAGAGGCGCAGACCGGAGTTTACCATGCACTCTCTCAGGCTTGACTGACTACATGACATACGAGATGAAGGCTATTTTCTGGGGGGTTCTCCTCGCCTGTGTGGACTGGGGTCGGGGTCAGGAGAATTACACATTTGATGGAGACGTCCGCGACTTTGCCATTAGTGACCGCTCGGTATACGTCATTACGGATGACCGACTCTACCAGCTGAACCATAATTTTACCAACGTTATGAAGAGGGATAATCCGAATGTAGTTTATCCTAACCAAGAATCACATCCATTTAAGGTGAACATTTTACTGCCATTCATCAAAAACAAGACCTTGATCATCTGTGGAACCACAAAATGCGGYTACTGTGAAATACTGGATCTCAACGAAATCTCGAAATCTGTGCATTCGGAGAATATTGAAGTGGGTTCATTGGACCCTGGAGATTCAACCATTGGCTTTATTGTTGATGTCGGGACGAACTCCTACATTATGACTGGAAGTTTGCAGAGCCGTGTGCGTAAAGCGTGTGCGAATTCAGATCAGTTGATTTCCCTACGGAATACACTAGAAGGACAGCATGGGGGAATCTTTTCTAATTCAGATGAGAGTACGACTCCGTATATTGACGCCAGACAAAAGGAGAAGTTTCAGTTTGTGGACGGCTTTCAGAGTAATTCACACATCTACGTGTTCTCGAACGTYCCCCAAGGGCGTCAAGTTCAACTTATTTTGTTCAAGAGCGAGAACAGTAAAARAAATACTTTGAMGTCCYTCAAAGGTGCRACACTCAAATGCTGTGGAAACACGGAGCGCCAGCGGCTCCTGTCTTCCTCTGTAATTCAAGGTTCTGGTGGGCTCCATGGGCAGGTGCTCTGGGCAGGTGTGTTCACGGCTGGTAACACAAGCGACCCCATCAACACAATGCTGGCCATCTATAACATCAGCTCTACAAGGCCTCAACTCAAAAACAATGACACAGACTTCTGCTATAAAGGCTGTGCAGAGGTTGGTGAGATGATGATTTTATGTATGGTTTATAACCAACACCATAGCAAAGACACTATCATTATCGCTACCCTAATTTCTTAGCAAATGTGTTAAGATTGTCTTTAACACTGATATGTATGCTGTTTCAGTCACCGCATAAAGGTACCACCTCGGACCTGCAGCCAGAGGCAGTGGTGTTTAAATACAGCTCCATGACATCAGTGTTGGCAGTGAGACACAACTCCTGGCTGGTGTTCTTCATCGGGACAGGAGACGGACAACTCATCAAGGTCTGTGGAACACAGTTATGAGGACTCTTAACACACACACACACACACACTGGCCCCATAACACCCTTCTCATGTCATTATTTCTCCCTTGAACACAGATACCCATAAAACAGAATTACAGCATTGTTTTACCAAACGTGGCTCACATGAGGRAATTTGAGGTCTAAATTAGCCCGGAGAAACCCCACAGTAACTTTATTAGGCACAATAGTCTCCTTTATGCAGTGTTGTCCCTGGAAAGCTTTAATAATCCAGCCAAATCCCCTGCATGTTTCTAACAGAAATATCACAGCCATGCAGTACACTCTAACAAACCAGACAGGGGTTTGGTCACCACTACACATCAGTGATTGTTAGTCTATCATATATCATCATCATCAAATTCATACTCTTGTTGACAGAGAGAAATGTGTGCGGTCAACTGATATTTACAACTGCAGTATAGGTGATTTCCTAGGGCCATGTTATGTATTGTGGTTTGTTAGTGTTATGTGTCAATCTACAGAGAGATGTTATTAAAGTGTCACTCTCTGTCCCATGTCAGCTTGCTGTAGACAAGGCCTACAAACCTGCCTGTCCCAGAGTGCTCTACAAGTCAGATGACGACCGCCGTGTGTTTCCCAAGATGCACCTGGATCCAGTGGACCGCAAACATGTGTACATGGCACTGAGGAACCAGGTAAGTTCCACTGTACACAGAGATACATATTATACAATACAACCATTCTGAAATAGGACCCAGGACATAATATTGTGTGTTTGTTGTAGATGGTACGTGTGCCCGTGGCTCAGTGCAGTGAACACAAGAGTCTGAAGGACTGTTGGTCTGCTCAGGACCCCTTCTGTGGCTGGTGTGAGTCAAGGTCAGTCACAAGAACCACAACTACACACTTCTACAACTTACACTATATAGAGATTTCTTTATTATGTCACATATTTTCTTTTCTAAAATGTACTTTTTAATTCTTGTTGTGAAGATAAACAGTGGCAGTCATTTCAATGTAATTCAGTGAGGACAGTTGGTTTGTCTGTGTTAATGACATACCTCGGCCCAGGTTTTTTCATACCATTTGATCTTGATTTTAAAATCTGAGTGGTAGAACAAAGGGCATTTCCTCTATCACCCACAGCTTCTTAAAATAAACGTGGCACTATAGATGAAACTTCCTGTGAATATACACTACCGTTCAAAAGTTTGGGGTCACTTAGAAATGTCCTTGTTTTTGAAAGATTWWTTTTTTTTGTCCATTTAAAATAACATGAAATTGATCAGAAATACAGTGTAGACATTGTTAATGTTATAAATGACTAATGTAGATGGAAACGGCTGATTCTTTAAAATGGAATATCTACATAGGCGTATCAGCAACCATCCCTCCTGTAACGGTCGTCTTGTGGTGAGAGATTGGACCAAGGCGCAGCGTTGTGATAGGACATAGTAATTTATTTAACAAAACCGAAAACACGAAGAACACTTGAATTGATACAAAACAACAAACGACATAGACTGACCTGAACATAAGAACTTACATAAAACCGAAGAACGCATGAAACAGGAACAGACTACAACAAACGAACGAACGAAAACACGAAACAGTCCCGTGTGGTGCATACAGACACAGACACAGGAAACAACCACCCACAACAAACAATGTGAAACAACCTACCTTAATATG
>NC_036840.1:6872290-6886030 GCF_002910315.2 Salvelinus sp. IW2-2015 | reverse complement strand
ATTGAGGAAAAGAGAGAGATCGTGTCCAGAGCTGCCGTCTGCCAAGCTCCATCTGAGCCATCCGTCTGCCCAGTGCCATCTAGGAGACCATCCGTCTGCCCAGTGCCATCTGAGCCACCGTCTACCCAGTGCCATCTGAGCCATCGTCTACCAGCGCCATCTGAGCCATCCGTCTGCAACGCCTCTGAGCTCGTCGTCCGAGCCATTAGAGCCGCCCGTCTGTCCGAGCCGTCAGAGCCATTCGTCAGTCAGGAGCCGCTAGCGCTTCGTCAGTCAGGATCTCGCCAGAGCCGCCAACCAGACAGGATCTGCCAGAGCCGCCAACCAGACAGGATCTGCCTGAGCCGCCAGTCAGCCAGGATCTGCCAGAGCGCAGTCAGCCAGATCTGCCAGAGCCGCCATCAGCCAGTCTGCCAGAGCCGCCAGTCAGCCAGGATCTGCCAGAGCCGCAGTCAGCCAGGATCTGCCAGAACCCGGCCAGTCAGCCAGGATCTGCCAGAGCGTCAGTGAGCCAGTAGAGCAGCCAAGCCGTCAGCGAGCCATGAGCAGCCAGAGCCGTCAGCGAGCCATGAGCAGCCAGAGCCGTCAGCGAGTCCGGAGCTGCCCTCAGTCCGGAGCTGCTGCCCCTCAGTCGGAGCTCTGCCCTCCAGTCCGGAGCTGCCGTCCTTCAGTCCGGAGCTGCCGTTCCTTCGAGTCCGGAGCTGGCCGTCCTTCAGTCCCGGTGCTGCCGTCCTTCAGTCCGGACTCAGTCTTCATCGGCTGCCCCTCAGTCCGGAGTTGCCGTCCTCAGTCCCGGAGTGCCCCTTATCCCGGTGCTGCCTTATCCCGGTGTCCCCTTGTCCCCTTGTCCGTGCTGACCTTGTCCGTGCGGCCCCTTGTCCCGGTGCTGCCCCTCAGTCCGGAGGCTGCCGTCCTTCAGTCCGGAGCTGTAGTCTTTCAGTCCGGAGCTGCCCTTATCCCGGTGCTGCCCCTTATCCCGGTGCTGGCCATTATCTCGGTGTTGCCCCTTAATTAGGTGGGTGGAATAGGAGGGTGGTCATCTCGGGAGGGATACGGAAGCTGGGATTGACTATGGGGGTGGGGACCTCGCCCAGAGCCTGAGCCACACCGTGGTCAGATGCCCACCCAGACCCTCCCTAGACTTTTGGTGGTGCGTCCGGAGTGCGCACCTTGAGGGGGGGGGGTTATGTCACGTTCCTGACCTGTTTTCTGTTGTTTTTGTATGTGTTAGTCGGTCAGGGCGTGAGTTTTGGGTGGGCATTCATGTTATGTGTTTCTATGTTGGATAATGGGTGACCTGATATGGTTCTCAATTAGAGGCAGGTGGTTTAGTTTCCTCTGTTGAGAACCTAGAAACAGGTGCCTCACAAGTCCTCAACTGGCAGCTTCCTTAAATAGTACCCACAAAACATCAGTCTCAACGTCAGCAGTGAAGAGGTGACTCCGGGATGCTGGCCTTCTAGGCAGAGTTCCTCTGTCCAGTGTCTGTGTTCTTATGCCCATCTTAATCTTTTATTTTTATTGGCCAGTCTGAGATATGGCTTTTTCTTTGCAACTCTGCCTAGAAGGCCAGCATCCCGGAGTCGCCTCTTCACTGTTGACATTGAGACTGGTGTTTTTTGTTTTAAAAAACAGCCTTTTCCAGCTACAATAATCATTTACGACATGAACAATGTCTACACTGTATTTCTGATCAATTCGATGTTATTTTAATGGACAAAAAAAATGTTTTTCTTTCAAAAAACAATGACATTTCTAAATGACTCCAAACTTGTCCTTTTTATCTGTGTCACCCTAAACCTGCTCATCCTCACCCCTCTGTGATGTGTTCTAGATGTTCGTTTCAGGATGACTGCCTTCAGGCTTCAGCCTGGATCTCCATCTCTGAGGACTCCCAACAACAGAACATGGTCTCTTACCAGGTGGAGAAGAGCAGCAGTGGAGAGGAGATCACACTCACTGYCAAGGTCCACCTGACTGTGAATGGGACAGGAAGTCTCACCTTTACCTGCAACTTCTTCAATACTTCTTCACCTCAAAGAGGTGATCTGTGTAAGAGCACAAGCCCCGCTCCAGCTTTTCCGCGATGCTCCTGCCTGTTCTCCAGCGACCAGCTTCCTGCTGGAGGTAACCTTTCACCTTCTAACTCTCCTGTAGATTTCTCATTTCTCACAAAACGGAGCATCTTGCTTAGAGATTGTTTCCCTGTGTTCTTCCACATAGGGTTGAATGCCACAGTGAAGATAAGAGTCGGGAAGCAGGCCCTTACTGAGAAACTGATGCTCACTAACTGTTCAGACATCACTGGACCACCTACCTCTGCCCTGTCAGTCAGAAATCCCAGATCTGTCATGCTACTCCTCAGCACCTTGATATGGCTATGTTTCAAATCTACTTGTTTAGACCTACTTCAGTATTTACTATAATGACATCTTTTAAATTATATGTTGGGCAGATTGTGTTACACACTTGCCTTTCTGTATGTTGTAGATCTGTTAGTACACATTTTGCTTGAGTAACAGATGGTACACATGTTTATGATTAAACTGTAGTATTCTTATTCCTATCTCTGTGTCTCTCAGGTGTTCTCAGTGCATGACAGCTGGATGTAGCTGGAGTAAGAGCGTGTGCCTGACCCAGTTGCCAACTCAGACCCCATACAGGTATGACACACACACACACAACACACACACCACACACAACAACACACAACAACAAAACACAACACAACAACACCTTTCTTTGAGGAGTTCATCTCGCAACTTTTCACCATGTGTGTTCCTGTCTCTTGTTCATCAACCTCTCTCACTTCCTTCCCAGGACGTGTGCAGACTCAGCCAGTCAGGATGACTACTCTGTAAGTCATCCTGCGCTATCACAGCCTTTTCCTTCATCAGAATCTCTCAGTGGATCTATGTTCCCTTATAGGGAAGTTTGATCTCAGAACAGGGAACTAAGTTGTATGTGGTTTTTTGTGTGCGCGATGTGCGTTGTGCTTGCATGTGACACAGAGTGGACTTGAAGTGCTGAGATTTTTACGGTGATTGCCGGGCACACGTCATTTCTTGCAAAGTACCTATCAAATAGCTTAGGATATCTGAACAAGCTTTTTGTATATGTGTCATACAACCCATACACTACCAAACAAAAATATGTGTTCATACGTGTGTTGTAGCTACTTCGTACATACGATACATACACACTACACACACACACACCACACACACACACAACAACAACCACAAAACCACACACACACACACACACACCCACAACGAAAATACATACCTAATAATAAATAATACATTTGTTATCATGCTCCTCACAGTCTGAATGAAATGTGGATACTTGAATTAGATGTGATGAATATAGCTGTGTGTGTTTGGTGGTGAAGGAAGTGTTTGTTCCTTATAGGGTTTGGTGTTTGTTAAAGTGTCATAAACTACCTTTGGCCTTATCAAACCTCTCTCTCTCTCACACTCTCGCTCTCGAAAGCTAAGATTGAGGACAAAATGAAGAGACAAATGGATGTCTACCAATGCCAAGATACTATATTCAGTTAGACAGAGCAATATTCATAGATCTGGGCATCTTTTGTAGATTCGCATCCTACATTTAGATCACTCGTAAAATAGAGATTTTATCTCAACCAGATGGATCAAAAAGGTTCTATATAGTAAGAAGATGTTTGAGAATAGAGCCTTTGTCTCTGAGTCAARTCATCATACCTCTTACAGTGGGGATCATGGATCACATGACTGTGCCCCAGGGCAGTAGTAGTAGATTTCAAACCATCCATCATAATTACATACAGTGAGCTCCAAAAGTATTGGGACAGTGACACATTTGTTGTTTTGGCTCAGCACTTGGATTTGAAATGATACAAYGACTATGMAGTTAAWGTGCAGGCTGTCAGCTTTAATTTGAGGGTATTTTCATCCATATCGGGTGAACCATTTAGAAATTACAGCACTTTTTGTACATAGTCCCACCATTTTAGGGGACCAAAAGTATTGGGACAAATTCACATGTGTATTAAAGTTGTCAAAAGTTTAGTATTTTGGTCCCATATTTGCTGTTTGTTTTGGTTAAGTTTCAGATATTTTTTTTGCCCAATTGAAATKAATGGTAAATAATGTATTGTGTAATTTTGGAGTCACTTTTATTGTAAATAAGAATAGAATGTTTCTGAACGGTTCTACATTTATGTGGATGGTACCATGATGACTGATAGTCCTGAATGAATCGGGAATAATGATGAGTGAGAAAGTTACAGATGCACAAATATCATACACCCAAGACATGCTAACCTTTCACCATTACAATAAAAGGGGAGGTTAGCATTTTTGGGGGGGTATGAAATTTATGCCTCTAACTTTGTCACTCATCATTATTCACCAAAACTAAAGAGCAAGCCTGCGGCCACAAACACATATTTAGTTTCACTTGTCTTTATCAGAAATATTTTTGGTGTCTGTCTCTGTGTGTGTTTGTTAGGAGCCAGTGATCTTTTCCATAAAGCCCAGTGTTCTGTCCTTCCATGGGAGAAACCATGCCTTGATGAATGGAGAGAACCTGGATCATGTGACCAAGGTTCGCATCCAAGGGCACATGSACTGCAGTCTCAAGGAGTGAGTCAAAGTGGACAATCGGTTGAATATGATTTGTTTTCTAATGACGCAAACATCATTTTTTGAGATAAATAAAACGTGGATTATTTAAATCAATGCTTTTAAACAATGATTTAGATGTTTTTTTCACTGGTTCTCACTTCATTCATGAAAACCCAATGCCTTATCACGGTGTTTTGGTAAAGTGTGTATCTAACCTGTGTAGTGTGTGTATCACCTGGTCAGGTCTCCAGTGTGGAACCACACTGGGTCCAGTCTGACGTTCCACATCCCCGGTGGAGACAAAGGTTCTGTCAGTGTGTGTGTCGTGCTGCCAGACGGTCGCTGTCTGGGCAAGGCCACTGTCACCTATGGGTCCTTACCGTCCTGCACTGGGCTAATACCAAGCACTACCTGGGCTAGGTAAAAATACACACACACTTAGGTACGCACATATGATCAGAATTGTTATATATACACACACAAGCTATACAGTGGTTAAGAAACATGCCAGTAACTCGTTTCCACATATGGCTACTGGCCATGGTGTTGTCTACCGGGGAAAGAAAGTGGGCCGCTTCCCAGAAGATGCTTCATACAACAGTGTTTTAATAGATGTTTCATTTCCCTCTTTCTCTCAGCTGCTCAGCACTGGCTTCCCTTTTTGCTTTTGGTAGCTCTCTAAAGCAGATTCTTCATGTTTGGTTAGCTAGTTTTACTTAATTTATTCTGTGAAATGCTTTGTTTTGTGTTACAACTTTTTTTTCTTTCTCTGGCTTATTTAAATAATGCTGATGGTACATGACTACAATTCCCATCAGCACGCTAGGTGTGACCAACAACCCTCCTCTGATTGGTTGATTTCGTATGTGTCCTGCAGTGGGAAGAGGAAGATCAAGGTCCAAGGGTTCCATCTGGAGTTTGTGGAGGGGGTTGTTCATGACCACGCCCCTCAGACCATCCATACCAACTACAGCTCTGAGGTAGGCGTCTTAACAGACKGATTTAATTGATTTCTTGACTAAGCGTCAAGTCTTCACCCACTCTCACGTAACCAGTCAGTAACCTAATATGAACATGCACACTGCCACAMCTCMCCAAACGTTCACCTTCACACAACACAGAACTCAGTCATGGGGGCCTCAATATCTGAGGTATTCTAATTCATGTTGTTGGTGTTTTTAGACTCTGTGGTACCACACACCTCTCTTTGAACACATTAACCAGCCAGTCACTTGGGATCTAGTAACAACAGCAGGTAGCCGAGTGGTTAGAGCGTTGGATAGTGTAAGTGACCAGCAGGTAGGGCCTAGTTGGTATAGAGCGGTTGGTGACTATAACTGCAGTGCCCCTGAGTGGTAAGAGCGTTAGACTAGTAACCAGCAGGTAGGGCCTAGTGGCTGTAGAGCGCAAATCGGAACTAAGGAACCAGCAGGTAGCCTGTAGTGGTAAGAGCGTTGGACATAGTAAAACCAGCAGGTTGAGGGCGCAGTCTTAGAGCGTGATGGACTAGTAACCAGCAGGTAGCGCTCAGATGGTATATGCTGTGTGGTTCGTTAACTATAACCAGCAGGTTTATGCCTATACCGTGAATGTGATGAGCGTTGGACTAGTAACCAGCAGGTAGCCTAGTGTTTAGAGCTTGGTGATCATGTGTGATGCCAGCAGCGAGCCTAGTCGTAAGAGCGCATTGGAGCTGAAACCAGTCAGTGGGATGTGCTGCTGAGAGAGGTAAGGTCGTAGAGCGCTTGGACTAGTAACCAGCAGGTAGACCTAGTGGCGAAGAGCGTTGTGGACTAGTAACAAAAGCAGGTAGGCCTAGTGGTGAAGAGCGTTGGACTAGTAACCAGCAGGTAGCCTTAGTGGTGTAGAGCGTTGGTACTAGTAACCAGCAGGTAGACCCACCTAGTGGTATAATAGAAGCGATTGGGCCATTAGACCAGCAGGAGCCTAGTGGTTAGAGCGTTGGACTTAGTAACCAAGCAGGTAGCCTGAGTGGTAATTAGAGCGTTGGACTATAACCAGCAAGCTAGGGCCTAAGTGCCCGTTAGAGTGTTGGCTAAGTAACCAGCAGGTGGGCCTAGTGGTTAGAGCGTTGGACTAGTAAACCAGCAGGTAGCACTAGTGGAAGAGCGTTGAACATAGTAACCAGCAGAGTAGCCTAGTGGTTAGCAGCGTTGACTAGTAACAGCAGGTAGCCTAGTGGTGTAGAGCGTTGGACTAGTAACCAGCAGGTAGCCTAGTGGTAAGAGCGTCGACTAGTAAACCAGCAGGTAGCCTAAGTGGTTTAGAGCGTAATGGCGAACTGATTAACCAGCAGGTAGCCTAGTGGTATAGAGCGTTGGACTAGTAACCAGAGGTAGCCTAGTGTTAGAGCGTTGGGACTAGTAACCAGCAGTAGCCTAGTGGTAAGAGAGCGTTGGACTTAATAACAGCAGGTAGGCCTAAAGTAGGTCTAGAGGACGTTGGGAATAGTTAAGCCAGCAGTAGCCTAGGGTGGTAGACGTGATGCGACTAGTAACTAGCAGGTTAGCCTAGTGCGTAAGAGCGTTAGACTAGTACAGGCAAAAGTAGCCTTAGTGGTAAATAGAGCGTTGGACTATAACCAGCAGGTAGCCTAGTGGTAGAGAGCGTTGGACTAGTAACCAAGCAGGAGCCTAGTGTTTAGAGCGTTGACTAGTAACCAGCAGGTAGCCTAGTGGTAATGAGCGTTGGACTAGTAACCAGCAGGTAAGGCCGAGGTGCGTGGTAGAGCGTTGGACTGAGTAACCAGCACCAGGTGCCTAGTGGGTTAGAGCGTTGGACTAGTAACCAGCAGGTAGGGAACACTAGGTGGTAAGAGCGTTGGACTAGTTAACCAGCAGGTAGACGCTAGGGTGGTTAGAGCGATGGTGACTAGTAACAGCAGGGACCGTAAGTGGTGAAGAGCGTTGGACTAGTAACCCAGCAGTAGCCTGGGGTGGTTTTAGAGCGTTTGGACTAAAGTAACAGCAGGTGCGCCTAGATTGGTAAGAGCGTATGGAACTAGTAACAGCAGGTAGCCTAGGTTCGGGTAAGAGCGATTTGGAGCTAAGATAACCAGCAGGTAGCGCTAGTGCGTTAGAGCGTTGGGCCAGTAACCATTCAGGTAGCCTAAGTGGTTAGAGCGGTTGGACGAGTAACCAGCAGGCTAAGCCTATGTGCGTTAGGAGCGTTGGGCCAGAGCCAGCAGGTAGGCCTAGTGAAGAGTAAGAGCGCGTGCGACTTAGGTAAGGCCAGGCAGGTAGCCTAGGTGGTTAGAGCGTTGGACTAGTAACGCAGAACACGGTAAGGCCGATAGTGGTAAAGAGCGTTGGACTAGGTAACCAGCAGTAGCCTAGAGTGGTTTAGAGCGTCTGGACTAGTAACCAGCAGTAGCCTAGTGGTGAAGAGCGTTGGGACTAGTAACCAGCAGGGTAGGCCTTCCAGGTGTAAAAGCGAGTCTTGGACTAGTAAACCAGCAGTAGCCCGGATTAGTGGGGCAAGTATAGAGCGTTGGGCCAGTAACCAGCAGGTAGCCTAGGGGCTTAATAGACGTTACAATAAATGACTAAAGTACCAGCAGGTAGGCTTGAGTGGTTAAGAGCGACTTAATGGACTAGTAACCGGAAGTTTCGAGATCAAATCCACAAAACGAGGCTGACAAGTAAAACATCTGTTGTTCTGCCTCTGAACAAGGCAGTTAACCTACTGTTCTAATAGGCCATCATTGAAAATAAGAAGCTTTTCTTACAGACTTCCGTACGTTATTAAATAAAGGTCAAATTGAAAAAAGAAAATAAATGAAATGATGGCCGCATGGGGGAACAAAGAGCTTGTCAGACCTGTTTTTTTAGGCTAGGAGAGTGGAAGTCGGACAAGACGGTGTCCAAATAGAAAGTTCAACACATCCCAACATGATGAATGTCCTTCCCAAGAAACCCAATGCATACCAATTGAGATCTGTGACAGTAAAACAGGTGTGTTTGGTGTTTGTGTGTGCGTTATGTGTTGTGGGGGCTGTGATAGGAGTGGGCAGATAATAAGATAAAGGTCCACAGAGAGAATCCCAGAGCACAAGCACACTCCCTGTGGCTCCGGTTTTCAAAATGGTGAGGGTCACTTATGGGAAATGTAAAACTGTGGCCGACCCACCAGGCATATATGCCAAAGACAGCACTCACAGGTATGGGAAGCACAAACTTTTCATGTAACAAACCAGGCTCTGCGTAAAGGTAAACCTGTGTTAAGGAATCTACTCACCCGTTGTCTGATTCTTGTACATGTTTCCTGACAGAATGTCATGGCATGTTCATCAGGTCACGCAGCACAAACTTCCTCTTGCGGTTTTACCGAGCCCTTCTTTCTCCTCGCTGAGAAGAACAAACGACAGAAATAACAGAATGTTTAAAAAAACGGAAATATCATCTTGTAAATGATATCAGAAAAGTAGGAATTGGTGAGTTATGGTCACACATGCAAGCTAAACAAAAATATATGGAAAGTGTCTGCTCTACCCCAAAATTACAACCAACTAATGGTGCAGAGCATTACCACAAAATTGGAGGAGGCAGAGTCGAAGGGAGAAAGTAAGGAAAACTTGTGTGTGTGTTGGACCTTGCCATTAAAGACCGAAATTGCTGCATTAAATAAAAAAAAGTATACAGTTTTATATTAAGGGACAACAAAATGTACAACTGTGACATATAGACGGCAAAATAATAAAATCTCCCAAAAGAGATTATTGAATGTACAGATTCCATGGGGCACATGTCTATGGAACCGGAACACAGAGATACAACCATGCCAGTTCTGCAGATTTTGTAACTGCGAAGAGGACAGGAATCAGGTAGATCACTATGTATTGGGTTTACTGTCCATATGTAGCTTATTTTGGTCCTCGGCAGGTTCAGGGAGATGGCTTGAAGAAGTTGGAACATCTTCTGGAGGCTAACTGTGGAAATAGCCAGGCTGCTGGGGGGGTTAAAAGCCATAGTCAATCGATCACAATAATACAATTAATACTCTTAACGTAAAAATGTTCATCTTTAATTTACAACCTGTAGAAACTATGTGACAAGAAAGGGTTCAGAACTGTTGTTGAAAACATCACAGCAGCAGTTGAAAAAACAGGATGCAAATAGAGGAATACAAAACTGATGAGTTTTACAGAGATAAATGGGAGGGGGTTCGAGGGGAGCACAAGGGGTGGAGTGTTTAAAGATATAGACAAGATAAACTAATATAAAAAATATCTGTGTGCCCATAAAATGTAATGCAGGCATTTGCGAAAGTATGTGCACACCACAGCAAAACTGAGCGAATGCGTGAGAGAAAGTTTTGCAAAATCCACCTAAAGGACTCTCAGACCATGAGAACGCAAGGAGTCTCTGGTCGATTGAAAACGGCAAGATTGAACTCGTTGGCGCTGAATGCCAAGCGTCACGGTAGGAGGAAACCTCCAGACCAGCATCATGCGTGTGGGGATGTTTTGTGCAGTGATCCTTGATGAAAACCTGCTCCAGAGCGCTCAGGACCTCAAATGGGGAGCGGCAAGGTTCACCTTCCAACAGGGACAACACCCTAGCACCAGCCACTACAATTGCAGGAGTCAGTGGCTTTCAGGGACAAGATCTCGAATGTCCTTTGAGGTGGCCCAGCCAGAGCCCGGATCTTGAACTAAGGCACCGAATCGAACATTCTCTGTGCACAACGCTCCACATCCCAACCTGATAGAGGTTGAGAGGATCTGCAGAGAAGAATGGGAGGAAACTCCCCAATACAGGAATGCTGCTAAGCTTGTAGTGTTCGATACCCAAAAAAGACTCGAGGCCTTTACTGAGTAAAGTCTGAAATCTTTATGTAAATATGATATTTCGTAATTTTTTGTGCAAACATTTCTCAAAAGTGTTTTTGCTTGTGTCATGTATGGGGGATGTTGTGGTAGCATTTGATGGAAGGGAAACAAGTTTAAAATGTCATTTAATTCCATTTTAGAGAAGAAAGAAATAAGGCTGCTAAGCCGTAAAACAAGAATTGTGGGAAAAAGTCAAGGGGTCTGAATACTTTCGGAATGCCCTGTATATATTTGATATACCGTATAAATATTGTTACATCAAAAATATTGCGGGAAATTGGAAAATGATTGCAGACAATGTAAACTGTGCCAATGGAAGCACAATCTAATCTGCAAAATTAAGCGGATCTATCCCCTAAAAAAAAATGGGGTACAGAAATGCTTAAGGTATTAACCTAATATACCAAAAGAGAGAGCAAGAGAGTGAGAAGAGAGAGCAATCGAGAGAGAGAGCGAGAACAAGCGAGAGAAGAGCACGCGAAGAGAGAGAGAAGGAGGGGAGAGCAGAGCGAAAGGATAGAGAGCAAAGAGAGAGAGAAGGCAAAAGGAGAGAGAGAGCGAGCAAGAAGCTTAGAGAGAGAGAAGGATAAACGTACCTGTAGAGGACAATGGAGGAACCAGCGTTGATGTCGCCCAGACACCTGTGTCCAAATCGTCCATTGCGTTCTAGCAGGCTCGGGCAGCTTCTTGTAAAAGAGACACAATGCTAGACTCTGCCGGTTATCCCTGATCAGGATCTTACGCAGGATCCGGTTATTTAAACTGCAGAAGAAAACCTACAATTAGGGGTTGGAGAGACGGTTATTAAACTTCAGACAACTACATAGGGGGTTGGAGAGGACGGTTATTAACTTTCAGAAACCGGACAAAGAGGGCAGATACTAAAACATTATCACAGACACTCACAGGACAGAAGCATTTCATAATCCCATGAAGGCAATATTAAACGTCATGCCTTGGTGTTCACACAGAGTTATAGAACCTGGATAGATGTACGGCTCCTCCGGCCAAAGCCCTCCAAAGGCTAAGTGGGGGCAATTATGTCATGGAAACAAAAGAAAAGACAGGCGAATGGGGCTGGGCTTTGCTTCATGGGAGTGAGGACAAAGTTCTGACTAGCCAGAGTTGACTAAGATTACTTAAAAAGACTCCAGAGCGAGAACCCGTTCTGGTGTAGAGAGGGTGTACGTGAGATATGGGTCATAGAGGGGATGGAGATGTTAGTATACAGTGGAAGGACATGTACATTTTCTTTCGGGGCATAGGGGCGAAAAGAGGAAAGCCCACTCATGAGAGATGTACAGCTCAAAGGAAACACGACTGTTACTAATAAAATGTCAAACCCACGCTTTCACAGCCAGAACAATGGCAACCAAAAAAACTAAAACCGCAGACAGGAAAAATCTAGAACGCAAGTGATCTTGAATTAGTGGATAATTGTATTTTTCCTGACAGAAAAAACTTTAATCTCCACCATCAGAAGTCCACTAGGCGAAAGCAGGTTAGGACTGAGCTATCCAAAATGCAATGTTACAAAGGAAACAAAAGTTATACACAACAACGGTTGACATTTGTGATTAATATGAAGCCAGCGGAGAAGGTCAGAAACTTCCGCACCGAGTTTTCATCTTTACTGCTCTTTAAACACAGGTTAGCGTGGAAGCAAATTGATTGCCCCCCCCCCTAAGGAAGTCCTTTTAATGAAAGTAACATAGCAGATGGATGAAAGGAGACGAGGAAGCCACATAATAACAAGGAAGAACACACACGGAGCCACCAGTCAAAAGTTTTGGACCACCTACTCATTCAAGAGTTTTTTCTTTAATTTTACTATTTTCTCACATTGCTGAAGATATAATCAGTGATACATCAAGAAACTATGAAAAATAAACAGATTTGGAAGGTCATGTGTAACCAAAGACAAAAGTGTGTGTCCAAACTTTGTGACTCGTACTGTGATAGTATTTATTGTTCACCTTGTCGGCACCGTGTATGTTGAAACCAGACCTGCCGCCCCCTAAACTTATGCTATACCCTGGAGTAGATGGACAGGAAGTTCACAAGACAGGAAGTGGATGAAACAGGAAAAGGAAGCTCTTACTTGTCCTTTCCATAGTAGTGGCTCCACTGGCCACAGAGTCCCTCGGTGACCCCAGCGATGGTGTGCGTCTATGAAGCTGAGGGATAGAGGGGAGGGGTTACAGGTGGCTACACACACAGTGAGGCCAAAACATAGCATTACACTCCAGACCTGAAACTCGTGTACTGTACAAAAAAAACAACAAGCCAATGACAAGAAAAACAAACAAACATATTTATTAGACCTGACCCTGGAGTGGATCTCTACGTTGATGGTCTCCAGGTTGCGGTTGGTTCTGCGGAACGTTGATGAGACTCGAATCAGGGGCCGTATGCTGATTCCTGAGCAGGAAATGAATGGTTCTTGATTCAGGGTAAGATAGTACTAAACCAGCGTCTAGAGTGGGCACTTCTGGCTGACTGTGTCTCGCTAGCCTGGATTGAAGACTTGAAGACATGATCATAACAAGATGGTGGTGTGACAAAAGAGAGTTTCTGTGCCGCCGATGCTGTCTGGCGAGAGGTAGAAGAAAAAACCAGGCACAAGAGGAAGGAGTTAGCCCTCCGCAGGAACCACCAGTAACCAACAGGAATAAACTGGGTCCTTGTGAAGTTGAAAGGGGATGGTGCGGAAAGGGTTAATGAATCTGGGTCAGCACCAGGACACCTGGAGGAGTGGAGGGTAGAAGGGCCGAAAGGTTACAGGTGAGAGAGATCCAGGATCTTTCACTCCATATTCAAACTGATCAGCCTGAGTAAGGCATTGCCACAGATTGGCCTCATCTTGTAATAGGTAACTTCAGCCAGGTACACACCACACACACACACACCACACACCACACACACACACACACACACACACACACACACACACACACACACACACACACACACACACACACACACACCACACACACACCACACCACACACACACACACACACACACACACACACACACACGGCATACTGCCACACAAACATACACAGCACACTGCCACACACACACTGCCACACACACACACACACACACACACCACACACACACACACACACACACACACACACACACACACACACACACACACACACACACACACACACACACCACACACACACACACACACACACACACACACACACACACACACACACACACACACACACACACACAGCCCAAACACACACACACACACACA
>NC_036840.1:6783353-6872265 GCF_002910315.2 Salvelinus sp. IW2-2015 | reverse complement strand
CACACACAGCACACTGCCACGAACACACCCTTCCTGGATCTAGGGCGTGGCGAGAGAGGTAGTTGGCAGTTCCTCCTTTATGTTTTGATTGTTATCAGAAAGGTTGTGGTTAGAGGAGCTGGTCTGTTAGAAAACATATCTCAGTATGCTGGGGCAAAAGTAGATGGGTTGAAAGGGATCCTCACATGCGATGTTGACAGGTGAAACTATTGCTGTTTTAGGAAGCTATTCGTAGATATGGCCTCCGCTTTCGCACATTTCTCAGTTTGTCTCTCAGAAGCGAAAGGTTAACCCTTTAAAAATTAAAGAAACGAGTCTAGAAGTAAATGGATTAGAGCCAAAATGGACCCAGACTCTAGTCTTTATAAGCATAGGTTGAGCCATATGGTAATCCTGCTGAGACAGTTGCTCAGTGGTTTCATATACCATAGAAATGTTATCCCTGTAGTGTATAGGTTTTATTGTATGAAGTCCATCAAGTGATATACACAGACATGTGGCTTTATAAAGCTTTAGCTAATTGTGTGGTTTCCCAGACCCAACTAGAAAGATAGTGGGAATGAAGGTTAGCTTCAGTGGTTAGCCACACTGATGAATAGATCTTATCTCACGTTTAATTTTCTAACCCAAACCTCATGTAAGTAGCCTACATCATGATGTATGTGTGTCTGTCTGACCCCGCCCTCCACCCTCCACCCCAGAGGCTACAGGTGCTGTTTGCTGTGGGAACAGACGGAGAGGTCAGTGAGCCTCTGGAGGTCAGTGCTCTGGACTGTGACACGGTGGAGCAGGTCAAGGAGAAGATCCTCCTGGCCTTCAAGACCAAGTTTGGCTTCCCCTACAACACCCCTCTCCGACAGATGCACATCGGTCAGTTGCCGTACCTCATGTGTCCGAGRCATTAGGAGGGAATGCAAGAGGGAAGAGTGCTAGCGAGTATTATGACTCTAAAAGCATGTGTACCTCAAATGAAACATCTTGATCGATCATGCATTCTTGTAAAGGAATGGCTTTCAAATGTTCATTAGAATGACTTCTCTCTCTCTCTGTTTCTTGAACTCTRCAGAGTATGAGAAGGATGGAAGGTTTGTCCCACTGAAGGAGGTGGATGCCAGCTCAGAGGTTCTAGGAGAAGTGACCATGCTCAACACACTCAAGCACTACAAGGTTAGAGAACACTACCAAGATTCCTGATACAGGAAATAAGCCTAATCTCACGTTCAATATTTCTCTCCATATCTCAAATCACCATCTAGGACAGAGAATATATATACACTGCTCAAAAAAATAAAGGGAACACTTAAACAACACAATGTAACTCCAAGTCAATCACACTTCTGTGAAATCAAACTGTCCACTTAGGAAGCAACACTGATTGACAATAAATTTCAGCATGCCTGTTGTGCAAATGGAATAGACAACAGGTGGAATTATAGGCAATTAGCAAGACACCCCCAATAAAGGAGTGGTTCTGCATGTGTGACCACAGAACACTTCTCAGTTCCTATGCTTCCTGGCTGATGTTTTGGTCACTTTGAATGCTGGCGGTGCTTTCACTCTAGTGGTAGCATGAGACGGAGTCTACAACCCACACAAGTGGCTCAGGTAGTGCAGCTCATCCAGGATGGCACATCAATGCGAGCTGTGCAAGGTTTGCTGTGTCTGTCAGCGGTGTCCAGAGCATGGAGCGGTACCAGGAGACAGGCCAGTACATCAGGAATGTGGAGGAGGCCGTAGAAGGGCAACAACCCAGCAGCAGGACCGCTACCTCCGCCTTTGTGCAAGGAGGAGCAGGAGGAGCACTGCCAGAGCCTGCAAATATGACCTCCAGCAGGCCACAAATGTGCATGTGTTGTCTGCTCAAACGGTCAGAAACAGACTCCATGAGGTGGTATGAGGGCCCGACGTCCACAGGTGGGGTTGTGCTTACAGCCCAAACACCGTGCAGGACGTTTGCATTTGCCAGAGAACACCAAGATTGGCAAATTCGCCACTGGCGCCCTGTGCTCTTCACAGATGAAAGCAGGTTCACACTGAGCACATGTGACAGACGTGACAGAGTCTGGAGACGCCGTGGAGAACGTTCTGCTGTTCTGCAAACATCCTCCAGCATGACCGGTTTGGCGGTGGTGTGCAGTCACGTGATGATGGGGTGGCATTTCTTTGGGGGCCGCACAGCCCCCCATTGTGCTCGCCAGAGGTAGCCTGACTGCCATTAGGTACCGAGATGAGATCCTCAGACCCCTTGTGAGACCATATGCTGGTGCGGTTGTCCCTGGGTTCCTCCTAATGCAAGACAATGCTAGACCTCATGTGGCTGGAGTGTGGTCCGCAGTTCCTGCAAGAGGAAGGCATTGATGCTATGGACTGGCCGCCCGTTCCCCAGACCTGAATCCAATTGAGCAACATCTGGGACACATGTCCTCGCTCCATCCACCAACGCCACGTTGCCACCACAGACTGTCCAGGAGTTGGCGGATGCTTTAGTCAGGTCATGGGAGGAGATGCCTCAGGAGACCACCGCCACCTCAATCAGGGCATGCCCAGGCGTTGTAGGGAGGTCATACAGGCAGCGTGGAGGCCACACACACTCTGAGCCTCAATTTGACTGTTTTAAGGACATTACATCAAGTTGGATCAGTCCTGTAGTGTGGTTTTCCACTTTAATTTGAGTGTGACTCCAAATCCAGACCTCATGGGTTGATAAATTTTGATTTCCATTGATAATTTTTGTGTGATTTTGTTGCAGCACATTCAACTATGTAAAGAAAAAGTAGATTAATAAGAATATTCATTCATTCAAATCTAGGATGTGTTATTTTAGTGTTCCCTTATTTTTGAGCAGTGTTGTCACGTTCCTGACCTGTTTTCCTTGTTTTTGTATTTGTTTAGTATGGTCAGGGCGTGAGTTGGGGTGGGCATTCTATGTTATGTGTTTCTATGTTTAGGTTCAAAATTGTCTATTGCCTGATATGGTTCTCAATCAGGGACAGGTGTTTTACGTTTCCTCTGATTGAGAACCATATTAAGGTAGGTTGTTCACACTGTTTGTTTGTGGGTGATTGTTCCTGTGTCTGTCGCACCACACGGGACTGTTTCGGTTTCGTTCGTGTATGTGTCCGTTCCTGTTAGTGCGTTATGTTCTCTAGTTCAGGTTTGTTCACATCGTTTATTGTTTTGTAGTTATCCAAGTGTTCTTCGTGTTCGTCTTTGTTTAATAAATTCATCATGTATTCATCACCCGCTGCATTTTGGTCCGATCCCTACACCTCCTCTTCAGTCGAAGAGGAGGAAATCGAACGTTACAAGTGTATATATATTTTACATGTAGTTGAAGGCCTAAACTTTAAAAAAAGGCAGATTAAAAAGTCCAATCACTGGCAGCTGTAGTATTACTCAATGGCTAATGCCTGGATTCCATCAGTACCGCTGAAGAGCTGCRCGATTGGAATTTAAAGGCAACGTTCCCGTGTCTGCAGAGACTGCATTCACTGTAAACCCTGCATATGTCGGCTCAATAGGAAAATACCTTTCCATTTCAATCGTGCTATAACGCGGATCTTCCGCGATCCGGATTCAATCTAGTCCTGAGTAGTTGTAATAACTAGACGGATTGTGTTGTCAAATTGTTGCTTAATGTCACCAAACCACATGCACAACTTTGTCAGGTATCTTATAAGTAGAGGGTCCCACTCGACCAGAACATCCTTGGCATTGAATCAGACTACTAAGTAGTCTGATTCAAGGCTAATACCAAGCAGTATTAGCTCCATTCAAGGCAGCCTGGCTGGTAGGACTGAGCTGCCTGTGTCACAAGGCTAAACCCGACCACAAATAGATTAGAACTCCTGTACTCTTTATTAGTCTCACTGTAGAACACTACTGTATTTTAGGTCTACCAGCTGGTTGAGAAGCTGGTAACTATCGACCTTCTAACTCGGTGTGTGTCTACAGGTACCGGATGGAGCGTCCATCAAAGTGCTCTCTAAGACCCATYCCACTCTGAGTCCTCAGAGCAGCCTGAAAGGTAARGGTGTCAACAGAGATTGCCATGCTACAGTACACCATGCCTCCATAGCTCCTAGAGATGTGGATCTTGTACACTTCCCCTCACACTGTATTAAACAGGAAATTAATGGTTGTGTGTGTGTGTGCGTGCGTGCGGGGAGGGGGGGTGCCTAGAGTACACTACACACAGAGTACACACGAACAGTATTCATACACACAAGCGCATGCTCATAGTTAATGCTCATCACACTACCACACACTTGTGCACGGAGTAACTTTTGCGATTCGCTTTGTCAAAGTCCATCTTTTATTTATTTATTGTTTATTTAAACTTTTATTTTGGCAGGGTGGAGTCCCATTGAGACCAAGGTCTCTTTTACAAGGGAGCCCTGCGTGCAAACAATTACTCAATCAAGGCAGCATGGGCCCATTAGAAATACACAAAGAAACATACAAATAATAAAACAACATTCAACAAAACAAACATTCCTCAGTAAAGTTGAGCTTTAAAGTAGACATGTTTTGCTCCACATTTACCCTCCCCATCTTTCTAATATTGTTATATGGCAGATGTGAAACACAAGTGAGATGCAAAACCACTTACCTGTGTCAGCTTATATAAAACACTAACAGAAACCAGGAAGCTATTTAGTACAATTGTCTGCTATTTAGTCATCCATGGTGACCTGTTGTTGTGTATTTGTCACAGACGATCAGAACTACTCCACAAAGTACTTCCATCTGGTAAGTGCCAACATGACCTCTGAATTTCATGTCACTGATTTGCGTTTGATATGATTGATTAATGGTGCTCTTTGACCCCAGATTGACCCTGACATTGACCAGGACCAAAMGAAGAACCCCGAGAGGAAGACGCTGAAACTGAAGGAAGTGTACCTCACCAAGCTGCTGTCTACCAAGGCAAGAGGAACTCACTGTTAACTTACATCCTGACCTGTCAAACCAACCCCTTTCAACCTGCCACTGTGCTCTGATAAATGGTTAACTGAAAGATGGAAATCTAGACTCTTCAGTTATGTGAGATCCAGCATACATAGTGACTGTGTAACAGTTCCCTTCCCTTTTCTCATGTCCCTTATGAACATTGCTTTAAAAAAAACATGGATAGGTACTAAAGTGGCTTGCTTGGAGCTGTCAGTGCGTTTTCAGTGTAAGGGACATTATATATGACCATATGCCCTCCACTTCCTCCTTTCTCAGGTGGCTGTGCATTCCTTTGTGGAAAACCTGTTCAGAACGATCTGGGGAACCCCTAACCTCAAAACCCCGCCTGCCATCAAGTACTTCTTTGACTTCCTGGACGCCCAGGGAGAGAACAAGAGGATCAGTGACCCGGATGTASTMCACATCTGGAAAACCAACAGGTATGTGTTCATCTGGGTCATATGGATGTGTCACTGCAACCTTAAAGGTCCTCAATGATGTCACCATTGCCCTTGATTCTAAGCAATGTTGTGATGCTATTTTTATTGACTTGGCCAAGGCTTTTGATACGGTAGACGATTCCATTCTTGTGGGCCACTAATGAGTATTGGTGTCTCTGAGGGGTCTTTGGCCTGATTTGCTAACTTCCTCTCTCTCAAAGAGTGCAGAGTATAAAGTCAGAAAATCTGCTGTCTCAGCCACTGCCTGTCACCAAGGGAGTACCCCAAGGCTCAATCCTAGGCCCCACGCTCTTCTCAATTTACATCAACAACATAGCTCAGGCAGTAGGAAGCTCTCTCATCCATTTATATGCAGATGATACAGTCTTAAACTCATCTGGCCCCTCCCTGTATTTAGTGTTAAATTCTCTACAACAAAGCTTTCTTAGTGTCTGACAAGCTTTCTCTACCCTTAACCTTGTTCTTAACACCTCCAAAACAAAGGTCATGTGGTTTGGTAAGAAGAATACGACTCTCCCCAAAGGTGTGATTACTACCTCTGAGGGTTTAGAGTTTGAGGTAGTCAACTCATACAATTACTTGGAAGTATGGCTAGACGGTACACTGTCCATCTCTCAGCACATATCAAAGCTGCAGGCTAAAGTTCAATCTAGACTTGGTTTCCTCTATTGTAATCGCTCCTCTTTCACCCCAGCTGCCAAACTAACCCTGATTCAGATGACCATCCTACCCATGCTAGATTACGCAGACATAATTTATAGATCGGCAGGTGAGGGTGCTCTTGAGYGGCTAGATGTTCCCTACCATTCGGCCATCAGATTTGCCACCAATGCTCCTTTATAGGACACATCACTGCACTCTATACTCCTCTGTAAACTGGTCATCTCTGTATACCCGTCGCAAGATGCACTGGTTGATACTTATTTATAAAACCCTCTTAGGCCTCACTCCCCCCTATCTGAGATACCTACTGCAGCCCTCATCCTCCACATACAACACCCGTTCTGCCAGTCACATTCTGTTAAAGGTCCCCAAAGCACACACATCCCTCGTCTTTTCAGTTCGCTGCAGCTAGCGACTGGAACGAGCTGCAACAAACACTCAAACTGGACAGTTTTATCTCAATCTCTTCATTAAAAGACTCAATCATGCACACTCTTACTGACAGCTGTGGCTGCTTGTGTGATGTATTGTTGTCTCTACCTTCTTGCCCTTTGTGCTGTTGTCTGTGCCCAATAATGTTTGTACCATGTTTTGTGCTTCTACCATATTGTGTTGCTACCATGTTGTCCTGTTGCTACCATGCTGTGTTGTCTTGTGTTGCTGCCTTGCTATGTTGTTGTCTTAGGTCTTTCTTTTATGTAGATGTGTGTTGTCTCTCTTGATGTGTGTGTTGTCCTATATTTCTTATTTGTAATCCYAGCCCTCGTCCCCGCAGGAGGCCTTTTGCCTTTTGGTAGGCCGTCATTGTAAATAAGAATTCGTTCTAAACTGACTTGCCTAGTTAAATAAAGGTTTAATAAAATACAAATAAAAATACTCATTAGGTCACACTGTAGCAAAACATTTTGCAATGGAAAACAAATATGAGCATTTTATTTTTATGAGCATTAAGTTCAAGTAGTCCCTCCATTTTTCAGTGTTATCTTCCATTTGGTGCCTAATGAATATGACCCTGATGGTACACCTGTTTGAGTATGTTTATAGTAGAATCCATCTTTCTTAATGTCTTCCTCRTGTCCAATCAATGTGTTGTATTTACTCACTCATACTCAATCCACAACTCACTGTATTGGGATAGTGATAGAATGTTTGACTGGCCCTCTGTCCTGCTCCTTCCTAGCCTGCCCCTGCGGTTCTGGGTGAACATCCTGAAGAACCCCCAGTTTGTGTTCGACATGGAGAAGACCCCACCTCTGGATGGCTGTCTGTCTGTCATTGCCCAGGCCTTCATGGACTCCTTCTCCCTGGCTGAGAAACAGTTGGGCAAGGTGGGGACAGGACCGAGACATCACAGAATATAATGACAAACACACCTCATCTCTTGTGCTTTTGTGTACGTTTCTGCAAATCTCAATATCAAATATGCAAAAAGAGTTGGTGGTTCACACAACTTTCAATGTAAAATATACTAGGAGCCATGTAACACACAAAGGTTGGTTGTTCAAATCTCCTCTCTTGCACGTTTCTACAAGCCTCAATGTCATTTATACGAAGAGTAGAAAATGTGAAGTTAAATTCCTGCTTTGGACCTGAGATGTTTTAGGTTCAAAGTTAATTTCTTGTGTTTTTGTGTATGTTTACACAATTCTCAACGTCAACCATACAAAGAGAAGTGTATGAAATATGAAGAAGTCAGTGGGTTTGTGGTTAAGTCCCTGCCTTCCTCCACTAGGTTGTGGGCTCAGATCTTACCTCTGCTGCTTTCTGTATGTTTACACAATTCTCTATGTCAAATATACAAAGAGCCGGGTAAAGAATGTCAAGGAGACAGTGGTCCAATGGTTAAATCCCTGCCTAGCAACCAAGTGGTTGTAGGTTCAAGCCTAAATTCTTGTATGTTTCTGCAACTGTCATTCTCAAATATACAAAGAGAAGTGTATTAAATGTTAAGGAGTTTGTGGCTCTGGTGCAAGAACCTCGGCCCCTAAGGACAGGGATGTAGGTTTAAACCTAGGTGCCGGCTCCTGGGCATGGTTGCCTACTGAAGACTCTGCTGGTCAGTGAGTCTTAGCGATGAGTGCTTTCGAGGTAGTTTCGATTCGATTATCAGTTTATGATTTCAAATATATTTTTTAAACATGAAATGCACTATGCGGGTTGAACGCTGTAACACAGAATAAAACGATTAATATAAGTCCCATGATGGCAGTGACTGCCCCTTACTGCTTATCACTTATTAACCATCATTTATTCACAATATTTCAGTTGTTTAATACATTTGATTACTTTATTTCATTTGAAGTCATCATCTCATCTCTATAGAGTTGCTGTCTATGCGGTCTGACAWAATCACTATTTTAGTAGTTCTTCAAAGTAAATAAGGCATACTTTTATGACTGCTGAATACCAACTATCAATCACTTAGATCATGTATTTTCAGGTAGAGATACCTCAAGCGTCTTGTCTCTAATGTTCCMTCTAAACTGCACAAGCTAGGCCCGCACCTCCTCCAGGCCTGCCAAACAGAAGAAATGTCAGGCTGAGCAGAGACGCAAAAGACTGCACTTCACTGAGTTCACCCCATTAGTTTGCACTATATAGAGCAATGTTTTTCTGTGATTGAATCAACATTATATCAGCCCCTTTTCAATGCAACGAAACAAAATCTAACTTTGCAAGATTTGAGGCTGTGATTTTGTTATAGGCAGAGCAACGGAGTAGAATTCTATTGGTGGGTAGCCCACTAGGGGTCTTTCAATCACCTGCTAGTGAATGAACGTGCTTTTCAGATCAGTTCAGAGCCGCTCATGTGAACATTTGTTGATATTCTTTGCTAGTTTGCGAGTTATTACCCTAGTTATAGAWAAGTATWGGTCAGCAATGGGGAGTACTGCTTCCTACAAGAGCACAAAACTTGTGGTCTACATTTCAAGCCATCTTTGAAAAGCAAGTCAGGTAAAAAGCTTGTCTTAATTAAAGCGGCAGTGTTGTATTTTGAGACAGGCTTGAATATGCAAATAAGCCAATAGTCAGAGGGGTMGCCTACATTCTAATGCTCTGTATGGTAATAATACATTTTATTTTGCAAAGATGTTTCTTGCAACATACAACACAATACAATTTATAGTCACATATTTGGTCCATAGTGTTACAGACCAAGTAAAAAATAATTAATATCAAGCCCTTCATAATGCAAAATAATGTTTTTAAAAATCTCATGCAATGTAGGCCTGCATTGAACACTGCATATTAGGAATACTGTAGGCTATATCATAGAAATCAAAAGCTATTTCCGTGTGAAAATGTTACGGGATTTGCTCCATTGGCTTTGTTGGTAGGCCTACATTATGCTCAAGTAGCCTATTGGCTATTGTCAAACTGTAAGAATACAGCCTCAGTGTTCACAAAARAATGTGCATCGGAAGTTGCAAATAATTGTCAAAACTTTCARGTTTCCACTCACAAGACCTAAAATTTAAGTGACCCAAAGAATTTGAGGCAACATTGCTTGTCTCTTCTCTCCCTTTCTGTGTTTGCACTACACAGACAGGCCAAGTAGAAGCACAAKGGATTATGGTCATTGTAGTTAATTCCCATGTTTTTTTTTTTGCAGTATGTAGAATATTGGCTTGTTGGAAACTACAACTCCCTACTACATCGCACAGTTCAGGCTTGATCTGATTTATCGCTAGAGAAACTGCGCATTGAGCTCACAGAAAAAACGAACGAAATTRAACTCWAWTTAACTTAACCGACGTCAATYCATTAGTTGTTTTAAAAAAWTKWAAAGAACAAATGTCAGTTAAACGCTCAGCACTAGCAGCGATGGGTATAATGCCAGTAGCTGCTTATRGATTTGACAGCTCTACCTTGAATCGAGCACATAGATGTAAAACAAAATGCAAGCCACAGACTTGGTCCCATAACTTGCAGGCCTCTTAGAATACCTGGCATTGAYAATGCTAGAAGCTCAAATGTAAGCACACCTATCACCTAGATTTGACATGACTCTTCTACCCTCTCTCTGTTCYAGCATGACCCAACCAATAAGCTGCTCTATGCCAAAGATATCTCCCAGTACAAGCAGGAAGTAAGGGCTTACTACAAGCAGGTCAGGGACCAGCCACCAATCAGCAGCTCTGAGTTCAAGGAGTTCCTGCATAAGGAGTCAAAGGTACCTCCCATCTAGTGGTTCAGTTTTCTAATAAATAATTATTTTTGATATTGTGCTTTAAGGACATGACATTTATATTTGTTTCTTTAGAAACATGAAAACGAATTCAATGAATCTGCTGCCCTCCGTGAACTCTACAAATACRTGCAGCTGTACTTTGATGAGGTAAACTGTCTTTTTCACTCCCACCTTTAGTTGTCTCCCCTTAATTGGCATTCATGATTTTTCCCTCAACCTTCACACTTCCCMTGCACTGTCTAATCACTTCAACCAGGACTAAACATCTTGAAAAAGATGTTGTTCAGGCCAACATGACACGATCACTGTGTAACTGTAAAGCTGACTGGCACAAAGCCTAGGTCTTGGGAAATGAGAAATAACTGCCGTGGCAAGGCTGAGGATATAACACAGCCTATACCACTTCTCTGTGGGGTCGGGGTCAGGCTGTTTTCAGTTCTTCATTTTGTAATGATCTATGGACTGGTTTGAGCTCCACAATGGCAGCTGGCCATACCTATGCCAAATATTTAGTTTAAATTTGCCTAGATTGTGTGKAATGATAATCCCCCATTGTGGCATATTGCTACTGGCTGAGGTCTTAAATTTATGAACACAAGCTGGCCTTTTTTTTTTTTTGCCCACTTGTGAAAACAATTGGATGTRTGTGGTGTTTCCCTGGCAGATTAAACTGAAGCTGGATCAGAACGGCGCCCCCGTGGAGTTGAAGGAGCAACTGCAGCATGTGAAGAGCCTGTTTGACAGCCTCAAGAGCTGTTCCTGGAACTGAGCTCACTCCCTCCCCTCTGACATGCTGAAGGCCAGAAAGCTGCTCGAAGTACCGATGCCCACCCCGCTTTGTGATTCAAAGATGGAATATGTCAGGAGACTACATAGGGATTTACAATTCAAGAAAAAAAAAAAGAAAGGCTCTTCAGATTACTGGGATGAACCAAATGATGGCAGGGAATATACTCGTATTCTGAAGCTGGGACTTTTGTTTCCTCGACTGAAAGACAAAGAAGAGTTCAGCAGCTCTAGTGTTAAATGGTTCACACAAGTAAAGCTCACAACAACAAATATGTACAYAACCTCAGTAAAGCATAAACATTTATTTGTATGAATTGCAAATACAAAAACACATACATCTTGAAATAACATTAATTTTATTTTTATAAATGTTGTGCAAGTCACAGCTCTTTAGAGCTGTGAAACCAACTTTTTTTTTTAACACAAATGCCTTTGGCACTATCACGCTTTTAAAGTTTCAGAGTGATGGCCTTAGTGTAAACATCTGATACAAATCTCACAACAGTCAATTAAAACTCTGCGGAAGTCATTGGTTGGCCATTGAAATCATTATTTACATAGGCATCAACAGCCAAGGCATGGAAGGACTAGAGTACCGTTACTCACCAGGGAAATGTAAACATTGAATCCATGTAGTTCTCTTTTGTGCCAATAAAATCAAACTGCTTTTCACAAAATATTTGAGATCTCACTGATTAAATTAGAATATTACCAAACATCACTTTTAGGGAGTAATAAATCCTACGGTGAAGGTCATGCTCACTCTCTGGGGGGGGGGGGGGGTCAGAGAGGAGAGGTCAGAGTTCAGGGAGAGAGTCGTGCATGCCAGAGCCCCTGTTCCTGTCCATGGGGCGGGGGGGGGGGGGGGGGGTCAGAGAGGAGAGGTCAGAGTTCAGGGAGAGAGTCGTGCATGCCAGAGCCCCTGTTCCTGTCCATGGGAGGCCCCAGTTCCTCCATCTGCTGCTGCTGAGTACAGGCTAACTCCTCCAGCCTCCGACGCAGCAGTGATAACTCTCTCTGGTGCTGCTCCTCCTGAGAGAGAGAGCGAGGGGTGGGGAGAAAGAGGATGAGGGACAGAAAGGGATGGAGGAGTGACCATGTTGCTAACACCTATCAAATCAAAGTTTGTTGGTCACGTACACAGATGTTATCGCAGGTTCAGCGAAATGCTTGTGTTTCTAGCTCTAACTGTGCAGTAATACACACATAATCCAGAAAAATAGACAAAAATTAGCCATGACTAAAAGTATAAACAAAGTGAGTAAAACAGTATGTAAACATTAGTGGCCAGTGTTAAATGATTATGCTAACCAAGAGCCAATTTATGCTTGACCCGAAAATGTGGTCGGAGGCGCCGTATGGATGGTGTGACGAAATTGCGGAGCCCCCAGTGGGCAGATTGAGCTCCATACCACATCGCCATGCGCCTCTCAAATGTTGTAACAACGCGGAGGGCTCCGTATAGCTCCGCATTGACATGATTGGTTGACGATAGGTGAGGGCGGGAGGTCCTGTATAAACACAAACTCACTTCCTTGACAACAGCTCTGTGCAGCGAAGCATTAGTAGTATGAATGCCCTGACTTCTGCAGAGGCCATATCACCGAAATGCTGCACGGCCAACGCAGACGTTGGAATGACCATGCAGCGCCTTTAAGGTGCAGGGTAGAGTACCGGGTGGTAGCCGGCTAGTAATAGTGACTGAGGATCAGGGCAGGGTACTGGGCGGAGGACGGCTAGTAATAGTGACTGAGCTTCAGGGCATGGTACTGGGCTGAGGCCGGCTAGTAATAGTGACTGAGCTTCAGGGCAGGGTACTGGGCGGAGGCCGGCTAGTAATAGTGACTGAGCTCAGGCAGGGTACTGGGCGGAGGACGGCTAGTAATAGTGACTGAGGTCAGGGCAGGGTACTGGGCGGAGCGGCTAGTAATAGTGACTGAGCTTCAGGGCAGGGTACTGGGCGGAGGCCGGCTAGTAATAGTGACTGAGGTTCAGGGCAGGGTACTGGGCGGAGGCCGGCTAGTAATAGTGACTGAGGCTTCAGGGCGGGTACTGGGCGGGGGGCCGGCTAGTAATAGTGACTGAGTCAGGGCAGGGTACTGGGCGGAGGGCGGCTAGTAATAGTGACTGAGGCTTCAGGCAGGGTACTGGGCGGAGGACGGCTAGTAATAGTGACTGAGCTTCAGGGCAGGGTACTGGGCGGAGGACGGCTAGTAATAGTGACTGAGGATCAGGGCAGGGTACTGGGCGGAGGACGGCTAGTAATAGTGACTGAGCTTCAGGGCAGGGTACTGGGCGGAGGCCGGCTAGTGATGGCTATTTAACAGTCTGATGCCCTGGAGATAGAAGCTGTTTCTCAGTCGCTCTGTCCCAGCTTTGATGCACCTGTACCATCTCCACCTTCTAGATGTTAGAAGGGTGAACAGGCCGTGGCTCTGGTCCATGATCTTCTTGGCCTTCCTGTGACACTGGGTGCTGTAGATGTCCTGGAGGGCAGGCAGTGTGCCCCCAGTGATGCGTTGGGCTGACTGCACCACCCTTGCGGATGGTGCGATTGCCGTACCAGGCGGTGAAACAGCCTGACAGGATGCTCTCACCTAGCTATTCCAGGATGCTCTCACCTAGCTAGGACCAGACCCCCCCACCCCAGTCCACATAATCTTATTCATCATGATCTGAAAGTAAAACTGATCCTAGATCTGCACTCCTACTCTGAGACTCTTTGTGGCGACTGTACCTGATCTGTGAACACCAGTGATGAGGTATATGAGAAGGTACCCGGCTTCAGTGTACTTACATGAAGACTAGGCCCCTCAGACCCGGGTACAAGGACAGGGCCAAGTCCTGTGCCGGTGGTGGAGGTCATGAGGGCGGGGCCTGTGGCAGAGGTCACCTGGTTGCCCAATAGGAGGCGTCGGAACTCGCTGTGTCGGCGCTGCAGTTCCTTCAGTCGTCTGTTAAGGAGGGCATGCTCTTCGGTGTAGGAAGGACGCCTGGGGAGGAACACACATACTAGTCTTAAAAACACACACAGTCATTAACATACACACAGTAAGAAAATATACATACTTCTTGGCTGAGCTGGTCTGTAGCTCCAGCTCTGCCATCTTAGCCTCCAGTAGCTGGATCCTGTCCTGGTATCTCTTCTCCTTGTTCTCTGTCATGTTTTTCCTCTGGGACAGAGAGAGAGACATCAGAAATAGAAGCCAGAGGAGCAAAGGAGGAAGGGAAGAGAGGTAAAGACGGTGGTGAAAGGAAGATGTGGGGGGGGGGGGGGCAGGTACCTTTTTCTGTGCCAGCGCGGCCCTCTGAAGTTTCTCCTTGGCCTGGCTGTACTTCTCCTGCAGCTCTGCATCCCTCTCCTGCAGTTTGTGTTTCTCCTCTAACCACTCCACACGACGCTCCTCCACCAATCTGCAGAGAAAGAAAGGTTAGAATAGAAACCACTTGATGGTTCCAACAGTATAATTTCTAACAGTTCCATCCCTCCTCATACATTTACATTTAAGTCATTTAGCAGACGCTCTTATCCAGAGCGACTTACAAATTGGACAGCATATAGACAGCATATCTATACAGTATACAGACCACAGTATAAAGGTGATGCAGTGTACCTCTCGGCTTCGTGTTGGGTCTTCTCAGCTTGTGAGCGGGCGCTCCTCAGGTCCTCCCGGGCCCTCTCCAGGGTGTCCCTCAGACGCTGGTTGGACTCCAAAAGCTCAGCCTCGGAGTGGGACAACGTCCCCAGCTGCAGCCCCAGCTCCTGGTTCTGCTGTGAGAGGGAGAGACGGGTACGTGGTCAACTCAATGTTGTTTGGACATTAACATTGGCTGATGTAAATGCCCTATCAATGTWGAAAGGGCAATACAAACTGAATGTCAGTCAGGCGCTGAGCCTCAGGCAGCTTAGTACCCGTCTCAGATCAGCATTATCTGTCTTCTGTCTCTCCAGTTCCTCCAGCTGAGAGCCCTGCTGCTGCAGTTTAGTCCTGACACACGCAACAAACACAGGGTTATTAACACACACACTTATGTGAAATATATTAGTAATGCACACTATGCACGGGTAAAGCAACACACCTCTTACTAACCTGAGGATCTGCAATTCCTTACGGGCAGCCTCCTCCCCCAGCTGGGCGCCACGGAGACGCTCCTCCCACTCCTCTTTCTGGGTGTGGCCAGCAGCATCCTGTAGCGCCCTCTGCTGCTCCAGCTCAGCCAGACGATCCTCCAGCACCAACCTGAACACACACACACATTATATACACACACGCACACCAGTGGAGGCTGCTGAGGGGAGGACGGCTCATAAAATGGCTGGAATGGAGCAAATGGAATGGCATCAAACGAAGGGAAACCATGTGTTTTATACCATTCCACTAATTCCGCACCAGCCATTACCACAAGCCCACCCTCCCCAATTAAGGTGACACACACATTATATACACACRATGGATGTACACAATTTCAACAAAGTAATCTGAGACAGTGTGTATGTGAGACTGTGAGTGAGTGAGTGTAACAGAGAGAGTGAGAGACAGAGAGAGTGAGTGAGTGAGTGAGTGAGTGAGTGTAACAGAGAGAGTGAGAGACAGAGAGAGTGAGTGAGTGAGTGAGTGAGAGTGTGAGTGAGTGAGTGTGAGTGTGAGTGAGTGTGAGTGTGAGTGAGTGTGAGTGTGAGTGTGAGTGTGAGAGTGAGAGAGAGAGAGAGCGAGAGAGAGAGACGGATCCTAACTTCTCCTCTTGCACGGTGGCTGTTTTGTGGAACTCCTCCTCGCGAGCAGCCTGCACCCTCCGGACGAGTTCCCTCTCCCTCTCAGCCAGCACCTCCTTCTGTCTCTCCACCGTCCCCTTCAACACCTCCACATCAGACTGCATACCTGACAGACAGACAGAGAAGAAAGGAAGGGGGGGGGAGAGAGAGAAAGTTGGAGATGAAAGGAGAGAGACAGGAAGGAAAGAGTTAAGTTTGCAGACTAAAATGAGAGTGATGTACAGTACATGTATGATCAAAACACACAGAGGTTATTTGCCGAGTTACCTTCCATTTGGCCCTGTAGTGTGTCTTTCTCCCTCTCCACCTCCCCTCTAGACCTGGCACACTCCAGCTTCACATTGGCCACCTCCAGCTTGTGAGAGTGCCTCATGCCCGCCACCTGAGAGAAACAGAGAAACTGGCATGAGCACACAGCAATCTATTGATATAAGTGTTTATGGTGAGGACTGTAAGTCGCTCTGGATAAGAGCATCTGCTATGAGTAACAGCTGATGATCTCTGGGGTTAGAGGTTAAGGATCACATAGGTACTTACCTGGCTGGTGAGAGTGTTGACCTCTCTCTCAGCCTTGTGTAGTCTGCCGGTCAGCTGGGTGTTCTGTTCATGACTCAGCTGCAACTCGCTCCCCAGACGCTCCAACTGCAGGCGCAGTGACTGCCTCTCTGCCTGAAACACAATCAAATTATTCATTATTCCAGAAATCAAAACAAGCACACACAGTAAAGTCATTCTACCCAAGTTAGGACTTACTCCATCAACAGATTTATTTCATCATCTAGCTTAAGTTTCATAGTGACAATAACAGATAAAATAACAAATAAAAAAATTGATTGACAGACAGAGACCACAGTTTCATACCTCCAGTGACTTGGCTGCAGCCTGGGATTCTGCGAACTGGCGGACCTGGATGCGCTGAACGTTCTCGGCTTGCTGGCCAGAGTTGTCCCTCTGGGCCCGGAGCTCAGCCACCTCAGCCTCCAGGCCCTTCAGACGCAGGTGGAGCTGGGCCTTCTCTCTCAGCAGAGACTCAACGCGTTTACCGTCTCTAGACGGGTCTGTGCCCTGATACTGGGCCATCAGCTCCTCTCTGTCCCTTTCCAGCCGTGATACCTGAACACACACACAACATAATCAGAAGAGCAACGTCTATACATACACGCAAAAGTATGTAGACACCCCTTCAAATTAGTGGATTCGGCTGTTTCAGCCACACCAGTTGCTGACAGGTGTATAAAAATTGAGCACACAACCATGCAATCTCCATAGACACATATTGGCAGAMAATTGGGCTTACTGAAGAGCTCGGTGACTTTCAACGTGGCACCTTTCCAACAAGTCAGTTCGTCAAATTTCTGCTCTGCTAGAGCCGCCCCGGTCGACCTTAAGTGCTGTTATTGTGAAGTGGAAACGTCTAGGACGAACAACAGCTCAGTCGCAAAGTGGTAGGTCACTCAAGTTCACAGAACGGTAGCACTGAAGCATGTAAAAAAAAAATGTCTGTCCTCGGTTGCAACACTCACTACAGAGTTCAAACTGCCTCTGGAAGTATCATCAGCACAAGAACTGTTCGTCTGGAGCTTCATGAAATGRGTTTCCATGGCCGAATACATAGTACAAACTGTCAACGTTTGGTGGAGGAGGAATAATGGTCTGGGGCTGGTTTTCAAGGTTTGGGCTAGGCCCCTTAGTTCCAATTAAGGAAATCTTAGCGCTACAGCATACAATTCTAGACGATTCTGTGCTTCCAAATTTGTGGCAACAGTTTGGGGAAGGCCCTTTCCTGTTTCAGAATGACAATACCCCCGTGCACAAAGCGAGATCCATACAAAAATGGTTTGTCGAGATCGGTGTGAAAGAACTTGACTGGCCTGCAGAGCCCTGACCTCAACCCCATCGAACACCTTTGGGATGAATTGGAACGCAGACTGCGAGCCAGGCCTAATCGCCCCAAATTCACTAATGCTCGTGGCTGAATGGAAGAAAGTCCCCGCAGCAATGTTCCAACATCTAGTGGAAACCCTTCCCAGAAGAGTGGAGGCTGTTATAGTAGCAAGGGGGGGGGGGAACCAACTCCATATTAATGCCCATGATTTTGGAATGAGATGTTCGACGAGCAGGTGTCCACATACTTTTGGTCATGTAGTGTATATGGAAAGACAAACATACTGTATCAGACCTCACATTAAAAACGTTATGTCTCACACACACCTCAGCATCAAAGCGGATCTTCTTCTCCTCCAGTATGCGAGCGCTCTCCTCTCTCTGGTGGTCAAACTCTGACTTCAGGAAGGTGTAGTCGTACCGCAGCTTGTTATACTCAGACCTGTACTTCTCAGTCTCCTGCAAGGAACACAGAGACAAGAGGGCTTGTTATAATCGGAGGAGGAGAAAAAGACAGAAACAAAGAGAGAAAGTTGAATTTGAATGGATGTACCATTTGCATTCTCAATAATCTGACAGTGTAAGTGTGATGGCCCACCGTTCCCTGCCCTCCAAAAACGTTCAACGCTTAGTTCTCAAGCAGTTGCTATGGAGATAGCGGTTACAACTGTGACAGTTGGAGAGCACAGTGGAACTAAAGTGTCAAAGCTATCAAAAGCTGGATAGAAGTAGTACAAAGTGTAAAAAAACAGAAGCAGAGGCAGCCGGAGGTGGTTAAAAGCAGTCAGGAGCAGAGAACAGTAAATAGCATTAGAGAATAGACAGAAGTGTTCTGGGGCGCGAGGCTCACCTCCTCCAGTTTGTTGAAGCGCTCTCTGACAGGCCCCTCCATCTCCTGCTGCACCTGGGCCCTCAACAGCTCCAACCGCTGGGGGGTCAGCACCTTACAAAACAAACCGACTGCTGTACACACTGGCACAGAGACAGAAACCTCTGCCATACACAAAGGGGACACTACAGTAGTCATAGGTCAGTAGGTGTGTTTTCTATGGACTAGCTCCAGTACCTGTAGTCGTAGCTCCTCCAGCTCCCTGGTCTTGTCCAGCATCTCTCCTCTGAGTTCAGCCAGCAGCAGCTGCAGTTTCTCCTGGGCGGTTTGCTTGTCACTGAGGAGACGCTTCAGCTCTCCCTGCCCCCGGGTAAACTCATCCTGCAGCCTGGGACAGACACCACGGTGAAGGAGATATATACAAGCGTGAACACAACACACACACACACACAAACAATCAGTATTATGGTATTACACACTCACACTTCTCCTGGGCTGTTACCTGGTATGTTCAGCCTTGAGAGTCCGGTAGTTGGTCTTGTGGTTCTCACATCTCATCCGCTCATCGATCAGCATCTTCTGCAGCTCCATGTCGGACCCCCCCAGCTTCACCGTCCCCCCAGGGTCCAGGCTTGGGAGCAGGGGGCCGGACTGAGCAAGGGCAGAGGGGTTCATCTCGCCTCTACTGGATGGATATATCGAGGGAGGACGAGAGAATGAGGTTAGGGAAAGCGAGATCTGTGGGTTGTTCCTCTCCATCCATTTTCAAATACATCATCCAATTAGTAAGAAAGATTGACATCAAAGCAAGATCCACTTCTTCAGCTCTACACAAAGGCTTTAGCTCAACAAAATTAATCATAAAACAGAACCAACTTCAAAGGGAAGAGACGTGCTGTGCTCTCCTCTGTTTGCAGGTCAGACATGGTAAAGACTGATGTTGTAAGGATGGTGTGATGAGTGGTTTGGGGAAAATTGCAGTCGTTACCATGGTAGCCCTAAATTCCCCAGCTATTTGTGCAAATGACAACCGCTCAGGTAACTACACAGCCTCGGTCTCAAGTGATTTCTCCACTTTCTGTTGTGGATACGCGTGGTCAAGGGAGGGATGATTATGCTTGATTGCAAACACTGCACTCGAACATCTTGGCCTCATCTCAAGCACCCCACCCACCCTGGATAAATGTAGCTAGCTACTCAAAGAACAAAGACAATGTCAGACTCAGATGCAACAAATACAGGCAAGGCAATCCAGCCCAGCAAAGACAAACAGTCCCATCACTGCACACTAAACAGTTCAGCTGACTGTCTTGCCTGGACCATACGACGTTAACTAGCTACAGTACTTGATAGCATAACAACTGTGTTTGGCTGATCACTGTCGCACAAAAACAAATAGCAAGGACACAGATCACCAAGCTGTCATCAGTAGTTAGCCAGTCATTTAGAGTCAACTAGTGCCACTCTTGCTACTCTTTTTGAAAGTGGCGCTTTAACTCCCGCCGTTCTAGCCAACGTACACTAGCTTGCTAACAACCGGTCACTGAACAATGTCAAATCAGTTATCAAGTTAACTGGCTAGCTCTTGGGCACAATTTACAATTCTCCTTCCYAGAAGCTACCACTTCAGCGATAATAATATGCCGTTTTGATCGTTGCTTACCTCGAACTCGACTCCTTGACAAAACTAGCTATCTTATCCTGCAGAGAACTACAGATTCGCATGGGATCATGGGAGATTTATCTTAACTCTACTTAMATTTTAACCCCATGTGGTTAAATTGCAACATTACAAAGGCTCATGGAAAACTCTCGCTACAATGAATTTTTCATTTTGATCCATTTTCACAAATTTAATAAAAAAGGTTATTGTCTGATTTCAGACAAGAATCACACACACACTGATATTAATGCTCATTAGCAGATTGTCATGACCAGTTTTATTTCTTGTCATTTTTTTTAACCACATTTGGACTGTTAACAGAAGTCCAAAATGTTCTCAGTTCTCATTTGACAAATTGTACAACATACACCTACCTACCAAGAGGACAGGGATAACAGTTAGTCATGCCGCCTGGATTATTTTTCAATACAACCCTGTAACAAAACAGGAATGTTAAAACACAATTATCTCCTGCATTGAGCTCATATTAACAAAAATTAGATCTGGGCTACATACTCACTGAGTAACATATGGTCAAAATTGTTAAAGATTCAACAAAAAACTAAAAAAAGCTCATATGTATCTTCGCTTTCGCCATACTAAAGTAGCTTTGAAATCAGATGGAATTAATGTCTGGATCAAATCTACTATTCAATTCGTAAACATGAGCAGCCCAAAGAAATCTAGTGATTTCCACATTGCATAGTGAGCTACAGTGCTATAAGAGAGGAAAGGTAGTGTCAATCACAGTATTTATGTATTAACAGAAGTATAGATAGCTTAAGATTCAAACACATGGCTTTCTTCCTATGGCTACAAAACAATCCTTTGAATAAAGGATAATAACAGTATCCATAAATATGAAATGGTAAATGAACAACATAAATTGATGGACTCAAACCCTCACATTCCATACCCACAAGGCATGTAAGAAGTGCTGTGCTGGAATCATGTTATACTTAACAAAAAACTTCTGCATGTTGAGGCTGAAATACAACCATTGACTTGGCCCAAATGATAAATACACAAAATATCCCACTATTATCCAATTCAAGTTTGCTACATGTTAATTATTGTGAAGCAGTCGCTGGCCGGTTGATCATCATCCCCATTCAAAACCCCTTCATACACTAAGGCACGTTCATTCCTTGTCTGTTTGACAAGACGGGAAATGCTCTAACACCAGTTATCTATTTAACTTAAAAAATACTCATGGAAGTGCAACTTTTTTGACACTATAATGTAATACAGTATAATGCAACAGTTATGTACAACAATTAGAAAAAACATTAAAAAATAATTTAAAAATCTATAAGTTCTGTACAGCCTTTTTGTGAGGGACATGGCTCGGTTGGAAAGTAGTCATGCCCTCTGACTAGTTACATCATCTTTCCTGGGTATCGGCAAGCATCTGGCAGTCCATCTTCAACCTGAGCTGCAAGACACGAGGAGAASAAAAACGACAATAAGTCCTCTAACATCAAACTCTAAAAAGAGCAAGCCTGACAATGGCAGGGGACAACTCATCTCATATAAACCTTCTCCTAAGGTTTAGTCAGATGAGAGCAGAGCTTGTTCACCTGTCTGCTGCCTCCTGTTCTGCCTCCGTGGGGCTGCCATCTGGTTGTGACGACGAGGCTTTGAGTTTACTGGCATCTGAAAGGAGACAGAGCCCATGGTTAGAGACCACTCATTGGTGGCAGYCAGTATGCCACTAGAGTACTGATTCAGGGTCAGGATAACCTCCCCCCCACCCGTCTTGCAGCGTACCCTGTAGCCAGCGGATCTGTGTGGCGGGCCCGTAGCCCTGCTCGTTCTTGGCGGCGATGCGGAAGACGACAGCTGGCCGGTTGGGGGCGGAGCTGTCAATGTAGGCGTTGGCCAGGTGGGCGGGGCTGACAGTGCAAGAGGTCTTGGTGCCGCGGTAGATCCTGATGAAGGCCAGCTGGCCAGGGTGCTCAGAGCTGCTGCTGCTGGACCGGCTCTTCCTCACCGCCAGGTACATGGAGTACTCCAGGATCTTACCTGACGGGGAGGTGGGGGAGTCCCATGTGATGTGAACCGAGTCATTAGCCTRGGGGGAGACAGTGGTTGATGGATAAAGGATGAGAGGAAAAGCAGGTTATTTAGGAGAAACAATGATACACATGATAAAACGAGAAATATATTGTGGAACTAGAAAACTTGTGAAATTGAACAGGCAGCAAGAAATCACAACARTCTCCCACGTGAGCTCTCTGAAGCCTCTGTTGAACAATAACGAATGCTGGCAGCACATTATGTTAATGTGCTTGGCCTCATTTACACCCCTCAACAGTAACCTTATCTCAGTGTAAAGTTTGCTGTTGTAGTGTACAGTACCTTGGTGATCTTGACAGAAGAGGGTGCTCCAGGGAAGCCGGGCTGGCAGGTTTTGAACTCGCTGGCAGGGCTGAAGTCTCCCTGACCACAGCTGTTGATGCCTGCTACTCTGAACCTGTAGGCTACACCTGGACACAGCTCCTGCTTCTCCCTCCACTCATAGTCCTGAGGCCCCTGCAACTTAATCTGTGGGAGTGGGGTGTGTTGAAAATGGTGCGTGTGTGTGTGTCAAATCCGGAAATCAATGAACAGATTAGAGACAAATTAACAAAAAATGACTGCTAGCTGAAGATGGTTTCTGCATGTCATCTGCACACATTCTGGGGMATATTTTTTCATTATATACTGTCATTTAAGATTCAAACCAAGATGTGGCTTACATCTTTAGTGTTAGTRGGTCTGCTGTAGATGGTGGRAATAAAGTCATTCCCAGGTGACAGGTAGTAGTGGGTAACCTCAGAAAACAGGGTTTTGAACACTCCAGCAKCAAACCACTCAGACTCATCTGATTTCTCACCAGATACCTACAGGGTACAGACAGGGGTTACTTCCTTCAGTCTCTATGGTAGGAAAATGAATAACTTCTTTAGTATTCTTATCCTACCTTGCATTTGACAGTGTTGAGATCTGAGGAAGTGGTGTCAGGTTCTTGTCCTGTGAATGAGGAAGGACTGTCATTGTTTATGCAGATGATATTCAAACCATACTGGTAGAGTAAAAAGCTAGCTTGAGGTCCATGCTGTTACCTGGCTGGTGTTCACTGCTCGCCACTGTGTCCGAGGGCTGGGAGGTTTTTGTGGGGTCAGCCTCATGTCCCAAGGGCTCGGATTGTGTTTTTCCACTAGCATCACTCTCCCCCTCTGGATGGGGGTCTCTAACAGCCACTGACACTTCCATGGGAGTCATTTTCTGCCCTGCAGCCACCTCCTGGCGTGCGGGGGGGAAGAGACCGCAATATTCAGTGTCAGTCAATGTAGCATTAACAATCGGGGTGTAACATTTAGCTTAGCTGTTACGGTCTCAATGGCAGTACTAACACCATCTGAATATAGCACTTTCCCAGCACTGTAGCTAAGACAACTAGATATGTATGTAAGGGGTCACCATCTGACCTGTTGGGATGTATTCTGGGCTTCCTGTGAGGTGGGGTCGTCTGGGACCTGAGCTGACTGGACATCTGGAGGAAAACGAGCACATCAAGCATAGCTTTACACGTATACCTCTTCTTAGCTCATCATATCTTAGCCTGCATCAACCTTCAACCCTGGCCTTGTGAGTGGACCAGATGGCCCTGGACAAAGGCTTCTGGTTCTAAACCACTTTCAAAGCCAATAGCTTGGCATCAAACAGAACTCCTCTCAAGGCCATGTGAAATTCACTGTGGTCATTTCTATTCAAACTAGTGGTCTCTGATTGGTTGTGTGTGAGCAGCAGGTAGATTTCGCCTCTCACCTTGGTCCTGGGGGTTCCTCTCCTGTGCACCTGTGCTGGGTCGGGCTGTGGGGTTGGCTGGGGTGTTAAAGGGGGAGACGGGCTGCAGCTGGAGGATGTAACACTCTGCTGCAGGTAGGGGCCGCCAGGCCACATGGAGCATGCTGACCGTGGACTTGACCAGTAGTACTGCTGCTGGGGTGGAGGGCCGCTCTGAAAACACCACAAGTCACAGTTAGGTTGTAGCAGCAAAATGGCCTAGCAGGYAGCAATATCCATTTAACTTTATCTGAGGGTTGCTAGTGTGAACAAATGAGAAATACACTCTCTCCACTGACTTTCCTAGCTAAATAAAGGTTCAATTAAAATGTAAAAATATGCTTTAAAGATGGTATGACTCTGCAGCACATATTGAGCTACAGTAATAAGACATGTGCWGATATTAATAGTATCCWTGTCTCTCTTCTCACCTGTCTCCAGATACCACAGGTCCTGGCAGCACACCTGGTAGTTCCAGCTCTTCCGGTAGCCGTCACGGCCGCTCCAGATGTAGAGGCGGGAGCCGATAGAGGCAGCACAGTGGCCTGCCCTGGCTCGGGGTCCCCCGCTGCTGGGCTGGGGCTCTTCCTGGTCACCCTGGCTCACTGTCTGCCCCTGTTGCTGATCTGGGCCTAGGCTCTGCCATGTCATGGTGTCTGATATCAACAGGAAAAGGGGTCAACTATTTAAGCAATTTGTAACATCTGCTTATGTAAAAAGGGCTTTATAAATAAATGTGACTGGTTTAACCTAACTGGGTTCAATTCAATATGATTCTCAAAATATGAATTAAATTAAATTATGTGACCAGTCAGATACTCATTATTACAAGCTAATCACTTAGGGTATGATACTGACCTAAGTTGAGCACGGATAAGGAGTTGGTACAGATCCATTCAGCTCCCAGGGCGTTAGGTTTGTCTGTCTCTGGAACGGGGACCCACCCCCCGAAAACATACATCCTTCCCACACAGAGGCAAAGCAACAACAACAAAAAACATTAGGCAAACATCCATGATACCACACAAACATATACAGCACACACAAAATATTACTTGTTTTCTATAACGTTGGCAGAGTGAAGGCTTCTGGGTAGAGGAGGGGGTCCTTTAGTGTCAGGTGTAGACCATGTCATAGATTCTAAAGAGCAGACAGAAGAGAGTGGATTCAGAGAACCAGTTAGATTACCTCACTGGAATCAGTTCATCGCCACAACCACAAGGTTGCGTTTTATGGAAACTGAAGGTTGGTTACTGCTACAGCACCTTGAATKTACACCAAGGAGGTTAGTTCATTCAAAGTGTTGTGGTCAGATTGTGGTTCATCAAAGCATGGCAGTAGGCCGTGAGGTTACCGAGGTCAAGCTGCCAGAGGTCGTCAAGGCGACTGCCTCTCATTCCTCCGAAGATGTAGAGTTTGGGGGAGCCTGATCCAGTGTATGCTACCGACGTGTGGGACTCTCGAGCCCACGGACCCACGCCCTTAGTATCTGGAATGTTCCAACCCTTCACCCCTGACACTGACTGCAGCTCCAGCTCATAAAAGTCATCCAGGTACCTACAGACAGAAAACAGAGACAGCCAGTGGGATGAGAACTAGCCTKGTCCCAGATCTTTCCCACTCCTATGGTCATTGGTGTGTCCAAACAGATCTAGGTCCAGGCTAGATGAGAACAACATTAGTGACAGAGCAAACATTAAGGTTTCTTATGATTATTACAACCCTCAGTACCCTGATTAGAGAAGCTGCGTTGGAGACTGTTGGAGCTAGGTACATAGCTCCATACCTTGGKACATTGCCATTGGGGTCCTCACTGTCATTGGCCAGTCCCCCGAACAGGTAGCACTTGTTCCCAATGAGGGTGAAGCTGTGTCCGAGGCGGGGACASGGGGGCGGCATGCCGTTCTTGGGTGGCCTGGGTTTCAGCTTCTTCCACAGCCAGCGGCTCGCCTGATAGACAAGGGGTCAACTATGGCATCTTATCCATCAGAGTGACTACATACAATCTAAGGGGGAAAGACGCTGTACTTGTGAAGACCTTCCATCAGAGCTACAGGTCTGTGAATGACAATGCTGCTGCACACTCTTCACCTTATACATAAAACATGACAAGAGGATCCCTATTACTGAAGACACTATTGGGTGGGAGAGCCTCACCTGTARCTCGTACAGGCTGTTGTTGTATTTGCCAAACTCCACCATGCCTCCAAAGATCAGGATGCGGGTTCCCTCACAGGCAAAACCATGGGCAGCACAGCCTGGAGGGATGTCCCCTCTCACCGCTGGGAGAAACCACTGCTTAGAAACTAGACAAAGGGACAGAGACCGACCAAAATTTGGTTTGCTTACCTAGCTAACGTTAGCCTGGTAACGTTAAGCAAGCTGGCTGCTGCGCTTCAGGGAATGTTTGTGAAACTTTCAAGGCATTAACATATTAGTCGCACCAGACGGCTARGAAAACCAAATAGCTAACTAAGTTAGCTCACTTCTCAAAGGCAAAATGTGTAGCGTCCATTAGCTAGCCAAACTAGTTAACTAACGCGTTAGCCTACCGGTGTTGTAAACATGGAGCTCCTCCGCTATCCCCTCGTTTCCACCTCCAAACACGATAATAAGTTCCCGAATAGCCGCTGCTCGGTGTCCGTGTCTTGACCGGGGAATAGGTCCAGTAAATGAGTTTACTTTTTTCCATAACGGGTCCATTGTACCGTTAGGAACGCTACACACCGGAGTTCGGTCCAAAAACGGTTACAGCAGTTTGGCGCTGTTTGTTGTTAACAGGGAGAAATAGGCGGAGCAAGGTGACAAACTCTCACGTTGTTCCCTTCACCGGAAGTGCAATACTAGACAGAGGAAGTTGCTATTTTTGTATCGTAATTAATGGAAAAGTGTCCAATTTTGACTGATTTTTTGTTGTTGCCAATAATAGGTGTTGATCCAATTTATGGATTTGTATTGCCGAAGTGATTTCTAAGCTACTATAAGCTATAAAAATGCAGTTTTGACATCCTTCCAACTTTTGTGTAGGCTTGCTTAAATGCCAGAGAGAGCCAGTCAAGAAATTGAGTTGAGACAGAGTTTAACGTTTGATTTTAGTTTTAATCCTTGTCCTCTACTTATATCCTTTACCTACTTTGTCTGCATTATTTACTGGTAATACATCAAGCTACAACATTCAAGAAATATCCCRAAACACTCTTTCTCCAGCCTCACATGGTGCAAGTGGAGAAGATCCACATATTTTTCATAGAGAACCTGTATTTTAAAAGTGTGTGTGTAGACTCAGGGCCGGCGGCCATAGGCAGCTCTTGAGTTTCAAGTTTGGGAAAGTTTAGGGTAATTATTTCCCCAACACTTTCATCACAACTTTTGGAGATATGTCAACAAAATATTTTATGGTAAATTGATCAATTGTTTTTACATTTGGAAAAAGTTGTAGATATATTCCAATGAAGTTAGATCTATATATATATATTTGTTAAATATACAAGTAGGAAAGCCTTAAGATAAATAATCCACKTGTTTAGAGAGAAAAATGTAGATCATTTTAGAGTAAAGTAGTAATATGTTGGATGAGCAACATCGCCCACCAAGCACATTCATAACTGGCTTCTATGAATGTGCTTCTTTCTACCTGTCATTTAGACAATGACTAGCCCGGTTAGCGCTAGTTTATGCTAACTTGCTAGCTAGMAGCTTCACTAGCAGTACATGCTAGCCAGCTAGCTAGTTAGCATAAGCTGCTAGGAGTGGTAAAATACATAAAATAAGACACGTGACTTAATTGCAGTTGTAAATGTTTCCACTAGTGACTGATTGCTTTACAGTTAATGTTACTTTATAGCCTTTTAGCTATTTTCCACAGTATTGTATGTCATATATAGTATCTCCCCCGTTTTCAGTCACAGGTGTGGACTGGATTAGGTGTGAGCAGTGCAGGAGGTGGGCTCATGAGTTGTGCTCCAATTTTACTGGGGATAGCTTTATTTGTGACCTATGTACAAATTAGAATTGTGCAATAACAGAGCATAAGAGAGTTGCCACATCAATGTTACACTGAATTCATGAGTTAAGTTATGAGTTGTTATTAAATGTTATATTCCAATATTATTTAATGTTATTAGTTATATTCACTTCCAATTTTCCAATTAATATTTTTTTCATTGATTAAAAACAGCKATTGAAAACATTTTGATCCTGAATGTAATTTTAAAGACTGCTAGGATTTAAAATCTTGCAATATTCAAATAATATTTAGCACAATTGTACATAATGGATTGTATGGAAAAGGAACAACAAAGAAAATGAATGTGCAGGTGAGCTAAAGAGGGACTTTACATCAAATCTCCTCATAGTGCGAATATTAATTTGGACATGTGCAACACCATTTCCCCCCTCCATATTTTATTTAAATAATTAAAATAAGAAAACGAGACTTAGCTTTTAAGTATTACTTACTAAATCATTTCTAAATAAAACGGATTAAATGGATTTTAACACACTTGTTTGAAACCCTATGCCATAATCTTTTACCAATGTGACTGGCACCCCTGGGGAGGGGCCAGTAACGCTGGTACTTTTATAGAACGCCCCTTTTCTACAAACATTTAATGAAATACCTAAAGAAAGTGTAAACTGTAGCCATTTATTTCCCTTTATAGTTMATTTGCCTAAGCATGACCCTCATACCCATTTTCCAAACATTGCTTTTATGTGTCAGCAATTAGACATTGTTCTTAGGGAGGGCTATAGTTACYTCCTAGTACCCTACAATTTATCCTACAATTTCTACCGATCTGGGTGCCAGTTATTATTAGTTGTATATGCGCATTTTCGTGGAACAGTTTCATTTCAATAATAATGTTTTCGTTTCTCAAAATCATTGTTAYGTGGTTAATCATAAAAATATGAAATAAAAATATCTAAAAGTTCAAAATCAACTAAGGCGAGAGCACCAGTCTCTGCCATATCAAATCAAATTGTATTTGTCACATACACATGGTTAGCAGATGTTAATGCGAGTGTAGCGAAATGCTTGTGCTTCTAGTTCCGACCATGCAGTAATATCTAACAAGTAATCTAACCTAACAATTTCACAACAACTACCTTATACACGCAAGTGTAAAGGAATGAATAAGAATATGTACATAAAAATATATGAATGAGCGATGGCCGAACGGCATAGGCAAGATGCAGTAGATGGTATAGAGTACAGTATATACATATGAGAWGAGTAATGTAGGGTATATAGACACATTGATAGGCTACACTACACTGTGATCCATTGGCTAAATAAATGAGCGCATGGAAATCAAACATACCCTATACGCCAATGCAGCAGTAGGCCTGTACTTCCATTGTCATCTAAGTAAAATACATAGGCCTGAAGCTGACAAAATAAAAACAATCAAATATCCTGATGAAAATTCTGGTTCTTTCAATCACATTCATGTACTCCGCCTGTCTGCCTCCCTTTCTCTCGGTCTTGACTTGAGCTATTGCTAGTGAAGTGAAACATTTKATCAAATCATCAACTGGCTCCAACTGGGTCCAGCCGAAGCTGTCGCTAGCGAACTTGCAACGTTGTATCAATCAGCCTATTCTGGGCCCTCAGTTTCCTGCGCCAGTGAACTCGATCGGGACAGACATCTGTTTTATATGACGTTTCCACTGGATATATGGGATCATCAGATCAAGGCTTGGTGGTTATCGAGGCCTGGAGTGTTGGAAAGTTTTTTCAAATAATGTGAAGAACTATTAGTATTCGCAATGGATAGAAAAAAAACTGTTGCGATAAAGAATAMAAATATTGAGAAGCTCAGCTTATTAGGGATGGATGTGGTGAGTTAAGACAATAAGAAATAAAACATCCCAAATGGGCACCTTCCTACATACTTCAATGCATGCTCAGGCGCGCGGGCCCTCTCAACATGATCAGGACCGAGAAACCAGACACATGCTCATTGCCGACATGCAGCACCCCGAAMGAAAAACAATGAAAAAATTGCAKTGGAGATTTTAGCATGTAAATCTTGGTGGGGGGAAAAAAAGTGGGATGCATGCCAGCAAAGCAACTACACAACACAACACTAAACAATACATGAATTGCACTAACTAGGAAAAGAGACCCTTAATCTTAGACTTGGGACCACACAGCCACTCCACTGAATATCAGGCTAATGATKGCTTTGCAATGCTTGCAGTTAGCCACTGATTCCTTCCAAACTCATTGTTGAATTTGCGATTTCCAACTTGTTGTGTAATGTTTATGTTCAATGGCCGATGAGCACCAATACGTTTTATATATAATTTCTCCTCATTATTTCTCTACATATGACATGGACTAAAAATGATTTGCCAGTATATTGTTGACTTGATTCATGATGATGACTGCTAGCTAAGATTTTGAAAGTATGATGTTGACCAATCAAAGCTACTGTAGATATAACATGATTTGAGTCATTTTATCTGTGGCCAATGACCTTGAGCCTTCTTGGATGGGTACTTCTATTGTAACTCTATGGCAGCACACAAGTGGCTGAATGTTTATCTCTTCCTTAACGCTTCGAACACACCGCTGCGTCATTGCATCACTGCTGCATAACATTTTGGCGCAGCTAGGCAACTATACTGATGCAGGTCCCTTTTGCAAATGGTCGCATGCGGTTGGACACATGGAAGAGAGGATAATTTTCGCAGTATCCTCAAAACCGTGTCTTTTTGACACAACTGCTGACAGCTACAGGGACATAAACACAAAATAAATGCTGCTTGGAGACAAGTGTCCACGATAGTAGGATTGCCAGTCAGTTTAGTAGTGAGCTTGTGCTAGATGTGGCTAGTTAGCGTTAGCTAGCTAACCTAGCCAATGAGTGTGTGTGAAGAAATAGTCAAATAAATAATAAATAAACCATCTCTGGAACCACACAGACTGCGCTTTCGGCGGGGCTGGTCCCGGCCCAACAGCACGATCAAGACCACCTTCCTCAACGTTGGTCTCATTGTTGAAAGAGCCTAAGCTGCTATCTTGACTATTTATTATTGCATTTTGCTCCAAAACTGCATTTGAGGGAAATTATATTATAGGCTCTCACAATTAATTGTGGATGTCATCAAAAAAAATATACTTGGCAAATAAATTAATAAAAAATGTAAATAAATTCTCCACTCAACTGTTTTTATAATGTTATCACATTTTTTTTTACTGCATATGTGTGCAACAAAACTTGAACATTCACATATGCTACTTTCTGTCAAGTAAATCTACGCATACAATTTGATGCATACGTTCGATAAATCGAACGTATGCATCACACAAGACGCACTGCAACTGCCTCTGCAACGCAATGCTGCAAGGCAAACGCAGCGTTCCATTGGAAATGAATGTACTTCTGGTGTTTCGAAACGCAATGACGCAGCCGGGTGTTATCGAAAGCGTTAGACTTGGCAGCAACATAGTGTCCGCATGAGTGACAGAACACTGAGCCAATCACGGCGCAACGCTCCATATTTTCTACTGGCTTGCCCCTTCACCACAGAAAGCACTGAGCTAGGCTGAAACACCTGCATTTTGGCGCTGCCTTACTCAAGAAAACAAAAAAGAGACTATGTTTGTATCCGGCCCTATTAACTCAATAATATATATATATATTTTGTTTTACATTGTTTGCAAACTGATATGTGACTCGTATTAATGCCAAAAAAMCATGCAAAACAAGCAATCAAAAAAATCTAATATAGATTTGGGGGTGGAGTGCAAAAAATGTGGGGCTCAAAACAGGTGGGGCTCTGCCACACCAGACCTGAATGAMTGTAATTAATACATGCATTAATATACATTCATGTAACTAAATCATGGGGGATTAATGGTACATGTACTAGGTCTACTGGCGACCTACTGTATGTAATGGGAAAATTTATAAAAAAATAAACAATTGAAGGGCAAACAATTCACACAATAAAACAATGAATTCGCAAGAATTGGCAGGAGACAACTGAGCGCATTCTGAAGAGCTGAGTGCATGCATTCTGGAGAGAGACATRCCATATCTTCACAACACACCCCTCTTCTTGTTGCAACATTTAAAATGATACTCAACACACATTATCTTCTCACATATTTTAGATGCTTTTCACTGACAGCCGCAACTCAATCAACTATGCCCACTGCCATGCGCGCTGCCCAAATTGCAGGCTTCCCAAATAGGCGTAGGGATACGCACAGGTATTTTAAAAAAGAATAAGCTAATGATCACTTTGTGGCTAAGTCATGCTCTCTGGTGAAGTTTTGTTAATGATTTTATTTAGACAGTTATGAAATCATTTAGGCAAAACATACATTTACTTTAGTGGAAGCCAGAATCCAAACAGTGCACTGTGCATCCGTCAACTTTCCTTTCCAATTCAAAAGAGGCTGAAACTAGATATGTATATAATGTTGAGATGCTCATGTCGCCACCCTAACAATGGGAGTCATCGTCCCAAAGGAGGGAAGACAGGCTACAAGCTGAGGTCTGCATATTATGACCATGCAAATGCATCGGGCTTCGGCTCTTCCTCGCTGCTGATACTCTCTCACTAGAGAAAGCATCCGAGCGATGCTCGCCAGCATCGAATTCGGCAGGAGAAGTCCAGCCCCCATTCATTTTCAACGACGACAGAGAAATGTGCAGGGGATTGTGTGAAGGTGAGCAGCGAGAACCCTACTAGAGGAGCGGTAGAACAAGTTCATTTCTCCTCTACTTTATGSAAATTTCAACCAAAGCATTGTCGACAGGAGGCATATATGTAGCCCATGTTTCTGATGCAGTCTGGACAGAAATAATATGACAYGGGGGCGCTGTTTCGCTTGCTCGGATGCTTTATCTGAGATTGATGCAACTTTCTGTCGGGGCGCGTCTCGGTCAAATAAATTATTAATATTTAAATATTGTATTTGTACAAGGAGGTAGACTACGGTAGGGCGGGCCCAGGCCCCTAAGGCCCGCCCATAACGCCGGCCATGTGTAGGCTACTGACCTACGTGACTGCATGTGTTTTGTGAGGCACAGTTTCCTGTCAGTGAGAGGAAACACATGCAGCAAACCAGAAAAGTGGATACACAAACACACAAACGTTCACACATAAGCCTACTTATTGCATTTTCTCATTGACACACAACAACACTCATGCACACCAACATAATCACATCACTTTATTCCACTAAGGCCATGATTCAATCCGATCCGTGTAAGATCCACGGTATAGTGCGCGTGACATTTAATGTTAATTTCCGATTGAACCGACATCTCCAGCATTTACCATGAACTTTTTKGGAAAATGCCTTTAAAAGCGCTGTGAATGGAATCTTGGACTGAAACATGTGGAAGGATTAAAGAGCTCCTCTTCTCCCGTTTTAACCTCAAGTGRAGCCTGTGAGAATGAAAGTGTGTACACACGTTTGTCTGTGTGTGGTGCGGCTGATGGAGAATTTTAAGAATAGCCTACTTTTTTTAATTGAATGTAACAACTAGCCCAATGCCTTTCCATAATTAGATGTCAAGGAGATTTCACACACACACAGAGAGAGAGAGAGCACTCAGACTGTATGTGCGTGTGGAGGAAGGAACACAAACACCTCCAGGTGCTTGCCAAGAAGGTGACGTCAGTTGGGCCCGCAAGTAGTCAGAATTACAATAYTACTGTGTGTGCGCGCGCAAGCGGTCGCAGAGAGGAGGAAAAGCGTGTTTACACAGACGGCGGAGAGTCTGGGGAATAATGCGCAAGAGGAAGTGAGCCGGCTCTATGTCTGCGCGCTCCGACTTCCTGCTCTGAAGAAGGAGAAAAAAACCTCYGGATCCCCTTACAGTCTCAAGCGCCGCAGCCCAGACGGCATCAGCATGGAAAACCAGCGCATTATACGGAATTCTCTTTAAAAACATATACGGAAGGAAAGTAGACGTCTAACACCAGGGTATGTGGAGGCATGCTTCTCTATGATATTCATATTCACTTTATTAAACCAGGATAGTCACTGAGTTTGAGTGATGATGACTTAGAAGTAAACTCTGTACCAGAAAATATAGTTTGGAAATATGATATAACTCGGTCATCACAATGAACTTGAAATTTAGGGGACGATAGTCGATAGATGCTGGTAGTATATCCCCGATTTGTTACGCTATCTTGGCACACATGTATACATTTGCGTAAAAAGTATGTGTTTCCTTCTATTCATAAAAGTACGCTATTAAAAAGTTACATTTATTTTCGTTTTGATGTTTGCTAACATTGGGCTACTCCGTTATTCACACATTGGATGTCAAACTCAAATCGCTCGGGTCTGTCACGGTGCTCAAGTCTGGTTTTCTCGCGCAATTTCTTGTTTATTGTGATGCATTTGGCAACTCAAAGTAGCTGTTGGTGTGAAAATGCTCATGGCCCTTTAAAAACTATAGTAGACTTTCTGGTTTGTCTGGACTCAACAGACTAATTGCCATGCGCTTCCGGATTGAAACTGGCAGCAGACAACATCTTGAAAATGAGTCATGGGGCTAACAAAGAACCGTTTGAGTGTTCCAGGCTCTCCAACACCGATGATTCTGCACAGACCCGAGCCCGGCGGTCCACCCGTGATAACCCATACTTTTTTGAGACTTTAGAACGTCTATATGCGGCGTTTGGTACCGACCAGAGGCATTATATAGCCTATGATGTTTTATGATATCACTGGTGGTTGAACAGTACGTGCTAGCGACAGGAGCGCGTAGTATCGTTGTTCGATACTGGAGAAGCCTGTCCAGAGGACCAGCTGTATGATTTATGTTTCTGTGTCATAACACTGTTATAAGATACTAGAAACTCCCCATCAACAAAATAAATCATCCCTACCAGAAGCTACAAGTAGTGTGTGTGTGTGTGTGTGTGTGTGTGTGTGTGTGTGTGTGTGTACCTACTTGTCCAGGAGGAGAGACACTGTGCTGTGGGCCTATCCCATACAGTACAAGTAAATAACAAGGACATATTCAATGCTGCAATAAAACAGATGTAAATCTATGATGACAGTATTTTTAATTGCACCAATCCAGTGTTTCAGGCAATGCAGAGTTGCAGGTTTCCTTACTATTGCTACGGATACGGATATCCCCAAATGAACAGTTCCTGCTGTTTTGTCTCTGAGCTTGGCTAGTTAACCCWTGTCACTATGGAACATCAAAGACTAAATCCATCATRCATCATGCCACAGCATGTCCTGGGGGAGACCCAGAGTACATACATGTATGCAATGCATTCTCCATATGTTGTTGTGGAATAGGAAATGGGTGGTGTGTGTTGCCGTACCAGAGCGAGGCGAGGAGGAAACCCGTCCATTTGTCCCAACTGTGAGGTCCCTGTGTTTCCGATGGTTCCCGGTGACAGGAATTCCTACCTTTGAGTTGGGACTGGTCTTTCCCTGGGAAGACGCCCTGTAGCAGAATGAGAGGAAGTCCTCATTTAGACAGCTTTATGGTCTCCCATCACACACACACACACACACACACACACACACACACACACACACACACACACACACACACACACACACACACACCTCCTCAGGAAACGGAGCCAGAGTGGGTATTCACCTTTTTCCTCTCCTGGATGGTCTCTGGAGGAGGAAGGAAAGCAGGATACTCTGTTCAGTTTTTTCAAACAGACAAGGGGAATGTGTGTGTGTGTGTGTGTGTATGGGTGTGTGAGAGAGTTAGAGGGAGATGGAGAGAGAGAGAGGTGCACAGAAAGTTGTCTGTGTGGAGTGTGAGAGAGACGGACAGTGAAGTCAAGGTAAATAGTGTCGTTGGGCTGTGGCCTGTCTTCGCAGAGGGGCACTGACCACATCCTCTCGTCACCACGGAAACATCCTTAGCTCCACCCATCTGGCCATAGTTGGCAGCACCAAGTCCCTGATCTCTGACACAATCACACACACTTGAACTCTTTATTTTGACCTATAATGAAACATAATTACTACTAAGAAGCACACAGTCACAAAGCACAGCGTATGAGTGAGTGAGTGCAAGTGACCGAGTGTGCATGCGTGTTAGTGGAGTGGCATAGAGTTTGAGTGGACAAGCTTCTCTGACTTGTCTGATGTACTAAAGCTGCCAGGCAGCCCCTCATTCACAAAGAGCTGCTGTGTTGACCCGTCTTCTTATCATTTAGGCAGCCAGCCAAGCTCTCCAGCGAGTGAAAGTTTTACACAGCCACTGGTGTGTCTCATTACATATGCAGTAATGGCTTTTATTCCCCACTTCAACATATTGTAATATGAGATGTATGATGTCGCTGGCTGGCACTTGGCCCCATAGGCATACATATGTTTATAGGCAGTACATTGGTTGGCACCGGATCTGGCACATGATGYCAGGAGTAGCATAATACTGTGACTCCAGTGTCTGCTGTAGTGATGATCTAAATGTGTTGTTGGTKTGTTTTCTGTCTTTATGGGTAGGATTTTTATGGTGCAGGAAACGCCTTCTAGGTTCGGGGCGGAACATGGCGGAGGCTTTTGTACTTGTTGTACTTGGAGTACAACTGACGATGATGGCCTCTCTCTCTTTCTCCCTCTCTCTCCAGTCATGGAGAGTGCCATCACGTTGTGGCAGTTCCTGCTGCAGCTGTTATTGGACCAGAGCCACAAGCACCTGATCTGCTGGACGTCTAACGACGGGGAGTTTAARCTGCTCAAGTCAGAAGAGGTGGCCAAGCTGTGGGGCCTGAGGAAGAACAAGACCAACATGAACTATGACAAGCTGAGCCGCGCCCTGCGTTACTACTATGACAAGGTACAACTCCCATAGATTACGTTGGCACTACACAAACACCAAACACACGCCTGCTGGTACGGACGACAAGGTACACCAACATTGTATAAACCCTTCACAMACATACAGTGAGTTGAGAAATCATGTAACTAAACAAAATGAAGAAACTATACTATGGAACTAAGATAAATTGTATAAAGAATGATAGTAAAAAGCTCAGGAGTACTTTAATGAAATGTGATGCAAAAAAGCAAACTCGGCTTCATCTTTCATTAAGGCAGATAGCTTGTTCATCACAAAACCCTTTGATATTGCCAACCACTTTTAATATTTGTTGTTRTTGACAAGATTAGCAAACTTAGGTATGACATGCAAACACCAAATGCTGAGTCTTCCTATTCATGCATAATGGGCCAAATAATGAAAGACAAGAACTGTAGTTTTGAGTTCCACAAAGTGGGTATGGAAGGGTGAAAAATGGTTGCTATCTATAAATAAGGACAAACCAACCGGTAGAGACAACCTGGATGGTAAATTGCTGAGGTTGGTAGCGGAATACATTGTGACTCGTTTGCCACATCTTCAATTTAAGCCTAGAAGACTGTGTGCCCTCAGACATTGAGGGGGGGCAAAGGTCATTCCCAAGAATAGCAGAGCACCCTTTAATGGTTCAAACAGCCGACCAATCAGCTTGTTACAAGTGCTTAGCAAACATTTGGAAAAACATTTGATCAAATATAAAGTTAWTTTACAGAAAACCAATTAACAACAGACTTTCAGCATGCTTATACTGATGGACACTCAACATGCTTGGCATTGACACAAATGACTGATGGTTGGCTGAAAGTAATTGATAGGAAGAAGATTGGGGGAGCTGTTTTGWTAGACTTCAGTGCAGCTTTTAATGYCATTGATCATAACCTATTGCTGAAAAAMCRTAGGTGTTATTTGCATCCTCTGCCTTATTATGGATTGAGAGTTACCTATCTAATAGAACAGAGGGTTTTTGTTAATGGAAGCCTCTCTCATGCAAATTCAGTTGAGTGTGGTATACCACAGGGCAACCAGCTAAGGCCATTATTGTTTTCTATTTTTACAAATTACCTTCCACTGACCTTGACTAAAGCCTGTGTGTCTATGTACGCTGACGATTCAACAGCATACACGTCGGCTACAACAGTCAAATAAATAACTGAAACACTTAACATTGAGCTCCAGTCAGTTTTAGAAAGGGTAACTAGCAATAGGCTGTTGCTAAATATCTCAAAAACGAAAAGCATAATTTCTCGGGACAAATCACTTGCTCAACCTCATTTAGTTATACTAAACTGCTCTGTGTAACCCTAGATAGCAAGCTGTCATGGTCAAAACATATAGACTCAATGGTTGCTAAAATGGGAAGAGGTCTGTCCATGATAGGGCGTTGCTCTGCCTTCTCAGTCGACCAGACGTGTCCTACAGGCCCTAGTTTTGTCGCAACTGGACTACTGCCCAGCTGTGTGGTCATGAGCGGCAAAGAAGGACATAGGTCAATTGCAGTTGGTCAAGGCAGCATGTATTCACACTTGGATGTACACTGATGGAAAGTTGAGGAGAGATTGACTGCGTCACTATTGGTCGYTATGCGAGGTATTGATATGTTGAAGGTACTGAACTGTCTGTTCAAGCAGACAGTTCAGTACAACAAGACATGCAACCAGAGGTCTCTTCACAGTCCCCAGGTCCAGAACAGAGGCTGGGAAACGCACAGTATTAAATAGAGCCATGACTAGATGGAACTCTCTGCCACCACAGGTAACTCAAACTAGCAATAAACAAAAAAAAATTTAAACAACATATAAATAACACCTGCACAAAGGGGACTGTGACAAGATACAGCCATTTTATATAGATATATATTTTATTGTGATTTGTATTATGTTTTAGACCTAGATATTGTGTGTATATACTGATAATGTTCTGTACTATGTATTATGTCWTGTGGACCCCAGGAAGAGTAGCTGATGCATTTGCAGCGGCTAATGGGGATCCTAATAAATACCAAATATCTCTACTCAGCATGAACATGTCTGTACCAATTCTACAGGTCAAACCACCATATAACATCACGGCATGCATGTTAACATTACACTGTTATTACTGTATAATATATGATGCTTAAACTCCTCCTTCCCTCTTCCTCTTCCAGAACATCATCAAGAAGGTGATTGGCCAGAAGTTTGTGTACAAATTTGTGTCCTTCCCCGAGATCCTGAAGATGGACCCCGCGGCGGTGGAGATGGGGGTGCGGGTGTGTGATGAGGCTGGTGGGGCCCTGTCAGAGGGAGAGGGGGATGAGGAGGGGGTGAGGGGTGGCCCGCCAGGGAGGAACGAGTACCTCCACTCAGGCCTCTACTCCTCCTTTACCGTCAGCTCCCTCCAGCATCCCCAGGACCTCCTCCGCCCCCCTGATTTACTCCGGCCAATCAAGGTGGAGCCTCGACATGATCACCATGACGACAGTGGCACGGTGATTCGCTTTGTTCAGAACCGCAGCCATAAGGGCGTTGCACTGCCGGTGGTGTCTCTGCCGTCATCCCCGCTCCCTTCCTCCAATGAGGGCTACTATTCATCCAAACCTTCCCCAAGGCTAGCCCACTCCTCGTCCTGCTCCTCCTCCCCATCACACAGCCCCACACACACACTCTGGAGGGCACGGAGCCCCGCCCCTGAGACTGACGAATTAGAGCAGAGCGCTCAACCCCTTAACCTATCATCTGGTCACAGAGATCGTGGCCAGGCCACACCCACACCAGAGAAGAGGGGCTTAGCCAATAGCGTCCCGCCAAAAACCAGGAAGCCTAAAGGCCTGGAGATATCCGCACCCTCCCTGCTCCTGACAGCCAATGACATTGGCTCTATCGCCCTCAACAGTCCTGCACTGCCCTCAGGGTCCCTAACACCAGCCTTCTTCACTGCACAGGTCAGTACCACCCTCACTCACAATCTTTTCCCAGGTTAGCCCTGAACACAAACGCATTCACTCGCTCCACCCTCACCCTCTGTGTGCGCGTGCTGATTTATGTGTGTAATGACATTTGGGGGAAATACATGACTTATCCCTGAGTCTCTCTGGAACTGTCTGTCCTTACCCTGAAACAGGCAGGGTAGGGAGAGGAGAGTAGAGGGAGGGAGGTAAGAAAGAGTTATTGAGGAGAGACGGAGAGAGGAAATGAGGGAACGAGTGAAAGAGGTAAGCGGAAAAGAGGGAGTGGGTGGGGAGCGAGACTAGTAACGTGGAGAGAGGGAGGGAGAGAGGTAAGCTGAAGAGAGAGTGAAAAGAAGGGAGGGGAGAAGGAGAGAAGGGAGGGTAGGGAGGTCTGTAAGTGAAGCCATATGTTTCTAAAGCTCTTGAATCGCCGGCGTGAGGTAAGGGCTGTTGTAATACCACGGATAGAGAGATATATACTCTCTACCTAAAACTCCTCTTTATTGGGCCACTACAAAACAACACATTAAAATAGCATACATCATTCCTTACCCACATAAACCCCCCCCCCCTATAAGCAGATATATTAAGTCAGGAAGAGAGAGCAATAGGGAGGCAAGATGGAGAGAAATTGATGTCATATGTAACTTCTCAGCTGGAACCTAGTTTTCCAAGTTCTGTGACCTCAAGAGAGTTCCCAAAGTCAGCCTTGAACTCACTCTACCCCCCCTGTCCCCCCAAAGCAGGGTATGAAGCTCTCTCTCCCCTCCTGGTTCCGGTGTTTTACTAAAACAAACAGTGGCAGCACAGCAGGACTGAATAACCACAGGGAGAAATTACATCTCTGTGTTGTGTGTTCATACTCAGCTAGCTCATTTTACAGATCACCAAGAAAAACACCAACAGAACATTGAACAAATTGAAATCTCTCTCACGTTCTCCATAAACTCTTTGTTCTCCCCTTTTAGACTCCCTCAGGTCTCATCCTCACCCCCAGTCCCCTGCTGTCCAGTATCCATTTCTGGAGCAGCTTGAGTCCCGTAGGACCCCTGAGCCCCGCTCGCCTGCAGGGCCATGGACCCCTGTTCCAGGTAAGACACACACACACACTCTAAAAGAGAATAGAGAGAGGAGAAAGGAAAGAAAGAGTGACACCACCTGGAGTGAAGACTGATGGAAGGGAGTTGAGAGAGGGAGGGACAGAGGGGAAAGTTGTGGGATGGGTGACAGAAAGGGGGAGGACAGTATAGTATTTATATGCTTGTTCGTACTGAGAGGGAAAGGGCTCCACTCTAACTGGTAAAAAAAAGGAGGGATAGTGAATGTTGACAGTCTGAGTTAGAAGTTTGAGCTACAACTAGGGYTGCAAAATTCCGGGAACGTTCAATAAAATCCCTTGTTTCCCGAAATCCCAGTTGGAGGGTCCCGGAACCAGGAGGGAATAAGCAGTAAATCTGCAATCCTCCATCCAGGACTTCTGGAAAACCAGATTTTATTTTGAAAGTTCCCTGAATTTTGCAACCTTTGCTAATACAGAAGATTTCCCAAACAGCCTCATTTTTCAACAACGTCACATGACACTGCCGCTATTTAGTTCTGTGTGTGTGAGCGGTTCGCTGTGATTATACTTAAGTGTGTGTATGTGTGTGATTCACTGTGTGCTGGGGTTTCAAAATAAGCTACAGATGTTTCCTTTCTGGTGTAGACCAGGAGTGGGGGGGCTGCTTCCTGCTCGGGAGGGGGGGGGGGGGGGTCAGGAGCCCACCCACTCCCATCAGCCCTCTCACAACAGGAAGTGCCTCTCCTCCCATCGTCAGGAGGGATGGGCGTTAAAATACCTCGGCCACCATTTTAGGGATTCTTAAACCCAGTCAGCGTCTCCAGAGTTACCCAGAGTTTGGGCTGGAGTTCTTTCAAAATAAGTTATCATTTGTAGTAGTAGTACACATGTATAACACTAGAATAGGGAATATGATTAATGTACTTTACCTCAGTATAATATGGGGGGCATTATTATTATTAATGTGTGGTATTTGCTATCTGACAGTGGATCTCAGCAGTCTTGTCCTTTGTCTCTCTGTTTAGTTCCCCCCTCCTGAATGGGCCCATCTCAGTCCCCCTGTCCAGCCTGGACACCTCCTCCCCCCTACTGCTATCCCACAGCCCACATATGTCCTGATCCTCCTGGAGGACAGTACCATACCCTACTGGACTCTACTACCAACTGGACCAAAACRGGCTTAAATCAGGCCCGACCAGAACAAATATGCCCAGTCCACGCATTTTCAAATCCTGGACCCCGACACAGCAGGACTCGAGGCCAAATGTAGGTTAAGCCAGCAAAAATCAGGACACTGCTGCAAACCTACTGGATCAGCCTTTAACTGCGTCAATATCATTGACTTGAAGATACATTTTCTTTATCTTAGTTGAAACAGATTTTTTGTAAACTTTCTTGTGTTTAGTTTGGATCTCATCCATCTTGAAAACATTTTCTATCCCATATTTATCCACTTCACAATGCCAGAATGCTGTCCCATRCATTGTACCTTGTCAGCCCTTTATCAAATGCCTGGCGTATGGTTATAAMGCTTTATAAAAGAGACAGGGCGTGGTTATAAATGTTTGTATCATTGTATAGTGGTTGATATGTTCATTTGAGGCTGTGAACCTGGTTGTATTGTTCTGGCTAAGTGTTTTTCTATGGTTTTGTATTGTATTACACTTTATATGCATTATTACCTTGTACCGGCTGTGCCTTCTCAAATGTAAGACTTATGTAAATGTTTTATTTTCAAGCTTTAAAACGTTTTTTTTTTTTATAGACGAAATTCCAGTTCAATATTGAACAGCTTTTGGTTATTTGTTTTTATAAAGGAATTGATACAAATGTATTCTCAATGATTTGCTATTTTTTTGCGGTCCGAGAGTCAAGTAAAAATGTCTTACACACGGTTTTAAATAACCATGAAGCATTGAATGCTATTCAAGAAAACCACAATAAAGACAAGGACAAGTGTATTTATCAAACAGACTAATTTTACTGTGATGGTTATGAGAAATAAATAATTACAGGACAACTGTCAGTGTTCCAGAGAGGTTGAGTTTACACCACAGCAGGAGTTCCATATGTCTGGCACACACACACCCTAGGTAAGCTCAGATCATTTTTAAACTTGAAAAAGTACAGTATTACAATATTAATATACATCACTGTCAGCTGAAAACACACACAGCGGCTTGTTAAGTCTATTTAAAATTTCAATTTGAAATGTGTACAAACGCTGGAAAAAAGAAACTTGAGGTCCAATGCAGACTGAAACAAATATTTTTTTCTCCTTTGAGAGGCGAAGCTTCTGCCCCTTGACATGCCACACTGACACTGTATTCACAAGGAGAGGTCAAAGACCAAAGGTCAAACATAGAAAACAAAAATCTCTTAATAATACTGTCAAATCAAGTCAGCCATTTTAAAACACCAGTCATCCTAGTAGTGCCCTGAAATCATGGTACAACCCCACTCCCATGGCCAGCTACAGAGAAGAGAGCCATTCAAAAAACTAGAAACTGCTTACAGGTTATTGATGACGCACAAAAACAACCAGTATTGTAGACCTCCAAAAGGCAAGAAGAGAAAATGTATATCTTGCATACAAGAACTTAAGTCAAGACCATCCTGGGGGGGTCAAGACCATCTAGGGGAAACGGAGGGGTGGGGACTGATGAGTTCCTGTGGGAGGTCACATCACTTCCTGCGACGCTCCTGTGTTTCTCTCCTCCYTAATCATCGCTTCCCTGTTGCCATGACAACCGGAGAGGGTGACCAGAAATGTCCTGGGGAGTCAAACTCCACCTTCTGCTGTGGTCCCATTCGTTGGCTAAGAGGCTCTGAGGGTCGTTGTGCTCTTCCAATGACTGGACCCCATCTCAACCCCATTTTGACTCCTTCCTAAAGCACCGTCTGGCCCCTGAAATGTTCTAGGTCAAGGAGATAGGAGAGGGAGGCTGGGAATTGCTTCGGTTMAGAGGACAGATTTCCAGTTGCGGACCAGACACTCCCAGTCCAGTCCCTCTCTCCCAGTTTGGACTGGTMTGGTCTCATTTCAGTTAAACACCACCATCAGAGGAAGCTTGAGAAAGTACTTGAGGAAARAAAAATGCTAAAAAGGCATTCAGTCTCTGAACACCATGACATGCAAAACAGCAAAGTTAACAGCTATGATAAACAACATCGAGATCATCAGTGGAATCATAATAACCATAATTCATCATTTACAATAACAATAGTAACCTTAGCGACTTGTCGGTTGTGCATGGTGTCTGAGTTCACATCATCATATACACAAACTGCGTGTTAAATACAGACAGTAGTAGTATAGCAGCAAAATATACCCCCCCCCACCCCCTTCCATATCTTAAAATAAATAAACGTAGTTCATCTCTCCCTCCCCAATCAACTCCAGACTCACTCACTCTATGGGGGTGGGGGGGGCTCATGCGAGAGGGAGGAGGGAGGGAGGAGGGGGCTCTGTCCCATTCAGTCTCATCTCAAGCGAGAGTCCGTTACTATAGCAACAGGAAAGAGCTCCACCCAGGAGCAGAAAGTCTAGAAGAGCATGCTCTGTCTTCTGTTCTTGTTGTTGCCTGGAGAGATGGAGTGGATAAAAGAGAGAGAGAGAGAGAGAGAGAGAGAAGGAGTGTTCCATGTATGTCATAACAGTTATAAAGCTCCAGGTGAGGTGTGTGTGTGTGTGTGTGTGTGTGTGTGTGTGTGTGTGTGTGTGTGTGTGTGTGTGTGTGTTTGTTTTATACACACCTGACTCTAGGTTTGAGGAGTTTCGATAGCCAGGGTCTCTCTGCAGTTGGATATCCTTCAGAGTGAATATTGATACACCTGAGCGAGAGAGAGATGGAGAGCAGAGAGAGATTTGTAATTATGTGTGACTATCTCCAGGCCATTCAGAGGACTAGACCATCCCCAGGTTTAGAGACTCACTCTCGTGCAGTGTGTGGACCCGTGCCCCCAGGCTCTTGAAGTAGGCCTGCTTCATAGCTTCATCTGCTGAGGTCCTCTCCTTGGACTCGTACTGGAGAGGAGGGAGACCAACAGTTAACACACAAGTCGCTCTGGATAAGAGCGTCTGCTAAATGACTTAAATGTAAATGTAAATGTAAAGCAACAACAAAACAGAATCAGTAAGGCAGAAGTGTCTACTGTGCCCCCTGTTGCTATTTTATCAGTACTGCATGCCAGTGATTGAGTATAACTGCGTAGGTTACACAGTGTGTGGAAAATGTAGACAGAGAAACTCACTTTCAGAAACGACAACACCAGTTCAATGCCTTCTGTGTCCAGCCTGAAAAGGAGAGCGAGAATCACAGGGTTTACTGTCAGTCGGTGATGACTGATGGGAACTTCAGAGGAAGGAAGTGAACAGTTGCTTCACCAAAGTTCCACAGGATTTCCTGCCTCCTGCACTGACTAAACGCATTCACACACCCACACAGAAACGTGCGCTCTCAAACACACTCATGGACGCGTGCGCGCGCACACACGCTACCTGGGTGCATGGTTGATGAAGGGCTGAGGTTTGTATTTGGGGAAGTTGTAGGATTTGAACTCGTCGACGCCAGAGATCCCTGGCCAGCTGTCCTCTGATGGCGTGCCTGAAGAAATAAGAGAGAGGACAGTCTTTAGATAACGCTCTATCAACGTTTAGTTAACGCTCAAATAATGTYCCCATCWGCAGCAGCATGTCTGAGGACTCTCCTSCTTATTTAGAGAGTTCTGTGGGTGTGTGWTCGTCCATGTAGCAGMCACTAGGTGGCGCTAGGTCAGTTAGGCTGTAACATCCAAATCAGGCTGTACTCTGTCCTCACCCAGCAGTCTGAATATGAGGTGRAGCTCGTCCTCTACGGTGGAGCCAGGAAACAGGGGCCGACCTGCAGCCATCTCATAAAATATACACCCCACACCCCTACACACAGAGAGAGAAAAAAATCACACACACATCAAAAATAGAGGCTAGGGAGTAGGATGAAGATGTTAGGATGTATAGCTCTTACTCAAAGTTTATGTGTGGAAAATTCATTGAATGAAGTGGTTGTAGTTCCTAGGGTGTAAGGGCCTTAAATCTGGACCTCGAAGCCAGTTCCATCGTTTTTTTTATTTATTTTATTCTTCCCCTCGAATAAGGGACTGATTTAGACCTGGGACACCAGGTGGGTGCAATTAATGATCAGGTAGAAGAGAAAACCAGCAGTACTCCGGACCTCCAGGGTAGGATTTGTTTACCCTTGGCGTAGCTTGTTAGGATGTAGTTTTCTTACCACATGTCAATCTGTGTGGAGTACTCGGAGGAGCCTAGCARGACGTCAGGTGGCCGGTACCACAGAGTCACCACCTCGTTGGAGTACGTTTTAGTGGGGACAGACTTAGCCCGCGCCAGACCAAAGTCAGCCAGTTTGAGTTCCCCTCTCTCATTGATGAGCAGGTTCTGGGGCTTTAGGTCTCTGTGGAGAACCTTCCGCTTGTGGCAGTACGCCAACCCCCGCAAAATCTGGAACAAGAAGATCTAGAACCGCACAAACACATGCARTGTTAACCACTATTATGCAAGGGCTTTTATTTAAAGTGACTTACAGTACAGTACAGTGAGTCATACTCACCTTGACGTTGTGCATGCTCATGATGTTCCCACAGTCGTCCATGTACTGCTTCAGGTCTTTATCCTGCACCGGAAGTGAGGTCAGCAGTCAGTCAGACAAGACAGGAAGTACATGTACAACAGCCTACTTAGGACTAGAAACTCCTCAGATAATTAGGGCAGATTTTTGACTACAATGACCAGCATGCAGTGTGAACAGAGTCAGGTAGTAAGTGATTCTCACCAGGTACTCGAAGACCAGCGTCAGGCTCTTGTCTGTGTGGACGATGTCATGTAAGGTCACGATGTTGGCATGTTTCAGGTCCTTCAGTAACGASACTAGAGAGAGGGAAAGAGCGGGATGAGGGAGAGAAGGGGTAATATATTGACAAAGAGGAGGAATAATAGTGAATGAGAAAGAGCGAAGAGCGAGAAAAAAACAAAAGACAATGTGGCATTGAAATCAGTAATGGGAGGATGAGGGAGAGGAAGAGAAGGGGGGATAAAGTGATAGAGAGGAGGAAAGGCAGAGAGGTATAGACTCACCTTCTCTGATGGCGGTGCAGGGTGCTCCCTCTTCGTGCTCCAGCCTGATCTCCTTTAGCGCCACCAGGTTGTCAGTCAGCTTACTGCGCCCCTTAAACACTGTAGCATAGGTCCCCTATAGAAAAAACTAACTGGTTATGACCGGAGTCAAAACTAAATCACTTTCAGGAACCTCTTGTGAAAAACATGTTTTCGGAGTTTATAGGAGTGTTTGTGTGTGTTCTCTGACCTCTCCCAGTTTGTCCAGTTTGATGTAGGTCTCCAGCTTCCCAAAACCAATCTCCGACTGAAAAACAGAAATAAAGAGATCATCTTCCATGTTGTTTGTCTTTTTTTCTGTGTTGAATGACGTTTGTACAGGATACCTTCATTCACTGCACAGGATTACATACAGACAGTCTAATTCAACCTCATGCCTGTTGCCATGGAGACAACCAGAAAGAAGGGCGGTACCTGAACGCTGTCGGGCAATAATGTTATATTCCTTCAATCGCTCTCTCACACACACACACACGTACCAGGGAGGCCCTGCGTGAGAGTCGGCTGAGGGGCTGGTCGAAGGTAGGGCTGCTCAGCTGCAGCTTTTCCAGGTAACCGTCAGGGATACGGATGTCAGCAGGCAGAGACAGACGCTTGTTCAGGTCCTACACACACACACACACACACACACACACACGGGTTAGAGACGTAACATACACATCACATATATCATGAGTCCTATCGAATACGGCGTCTGTCTGTGTGAGACGTGTAGCCATCTCCATGATTACACCCACACACTTTGTCCTAGAAATGACTCTCTCCTCTCCTCCCACTCACCCCAGAAAGAGAGASAGAAGAATAGAGGCGCTTCTAGAAAAATTATCCATACATGAAAACAATCGTTATTGAAGAAGAGAAAGCAAAAAAACAACATAGATAAGCAAACAAGCATCTTCACACACTATTGACACACACACCCCCACCCCCCATGGATATCACGTAACACASTTGCATACCGCCTGCCATCTCTCACCCATAGAAGTAGATGAAAAGAGAGCATCATGTTCTCTCTATAGATAGTGATATGAATCAGTGTAGTGTTACAGCTTACTAACCCCATCAACACTCCGCTTCAAAGGGAACAATTGGGCAGAATGATATGTACCCACATGAGTGCGTTTGTGTGAATCTGGTTAGATGTAGTAACCGAGATGACGCGTGTGTGAGAGAGAGATTATTCAGATGTCTGATGATTCCCATCTAAAGATCAAGTGCCTCGTGTCTCTGCTCAGACTAATATGATAAACACTTGGCATCAAGGAGAAATAGGTCAATCCCTGTGTGCGCGTGCGTGCAATAACATAATACTGATATATAGGTAAAGTACTGCTTACATTTCTCCAGACTGACCACCAGGTGGCAGAATGTCACCAGGCTGAGGAAACAGCGTTCCTACCAGTGATTCTATAGGAACTCCGTAAACAGAACCAGTGAGACAAGCACTAAATCTATTATCCATAGAATAGTTATAGTCCATGGGACACCAGGAACTAAGGTCATACTTCACAGCATTCACTCACATAGAAAATAGCAAAAAGAACACAGCTTACACACACAGAAAAAAAGAGTCACGGAGACGAAAGGAAAAACATCCCCAGCCTTAAAGAGTGACTGAACATACGCCGATTGGTACGTGTGTTTTTCTGTTGCTTAGAAGAAAAACCGGATTTCAGTATTGGAGGTGTTTGTCTTTCATGAGACACTAGACTCAGAATTTCACGTCCTCAAAATCCCCAGAWTGAATCCAAGATAACTCAAGAAATCTTTAATTAAATAGAATTAAAGTTGTTGCCGTGGATGTTTTAGTTAGGCAATTTTACATACAACCAATGTGTTTGGTGCAGTATTTTTCAAGTAAAAAAATGCGCGATGCATTGTCTTATGTAAACAAAGTCGGAGCTGCTGGGCAGGTCTGTCACTGTTTATGTTATTGGATAGAGAGAAATCACCGCAGCTGATCACCCCATGTTAGTGGGCAGTTGGACATGGTCAAATTAAAAAACTCAACCTTCATTTACCGTTGTGACGCACGGATGAGACTACCTTTATGACCAAAATTATCCTATTTACACTTTGTAGTAAATGTTGACACTAGAACAACTGTTTGATTCATACTAATGCCACATCAGTACATTTTCAAAAGGGATTAGTTGCTTTTTAAAGGCTTTAAATCCCAGGTTCTCGCTGAGCTAAGTGGAGCAGTCTCTCTCTCGGTCTCTATCCCACTCCCTGTCTGAGGTTCCTCTCAGGATTGTTGACCAGCTATGTGGCAGGGGATCGTCTGGAATGTCAGCAGTCAGAGGCCAAGCGTGCCACAGATTACTGTCTCATGACACCATTCCATTAGTCAGTCAGTCTAACTGTTCGTGGCCTGAACCAGCTCCTACTTCCCACCCTGCCAGCTGTGTTTGTGTACCTCCAKGGAGATACGCCGCTGCACCCTGTTCCTCAGACACACTCCGGTGGGCGACTGCACCTCGTCTGACGACGTCCCAGACGCCTGGTCACTCTCCCCGTCTGAGCCCATCTTCAGGTTCTCATGGACGATGTCTTTGGCGGAGAGGAAGAGGAGAAAGAGGGAGGAAGAGTTCGAGTTTAGAAGCTGAACTTGCTCAATTTCAACATTTTGCCTGGCAAATGACACTCGCGATGAGATAAACATGGCAAGGACTTGCTATAGCGTGTGTCAAACTGAGTCAGTAGTCTGCTGTTTTAGTAAGAATAGGAGAGAATAAGTTAGAGACATTACAGAGAGAAGGAGTGCTTTCTCTCATTCTGTCAACAGTTAGTTTATGGCCTGGTCCCGACCCTACAACCTCTCCTTCTCTCTCAAGTTCCCTTCTTTCATCATCCTGCAGTCCCTCTCTCCTTCTCTCACCCCTTCCCCCTCTCACCCCACAGGCCAAAGATGAAACACTAACCAACACTGCTTCCTCCAGGGTCATAAAACTAAAACCACTGCTTCTGGTGTAGATCATGGTGCATAGTGGGGGGGTGGACTAATGAACACACACACTAAACATACATGCATTTATACACAAACAAACACACACACACACACACACACACACACACACACAAACACACAGAGAAAAAAAGAAACCAAATAAGGAAGAACAAGCACAAAATCTCACTATAATAAGAAAAAACCCCTACAGACCAACAGCCTGTCATCATATCATCCCCCACCCCACCTGCCCCCCCCCCCCCCCCCCTCTCCTTTCTGCTTCTCTCTCTAGCCGTCTATCTTCTGCTCTGCCTACCAAATACCCCTCCTTTCTTTCCAACTCCACTCGCTTTCCTCTCCTTGGCCCTATTTCTCCCTCGCTCTCTCACACTCTGTTGTTTGAGCTAACCAGGCATTTAACATAGTGTGACAGTGTGTTTTAATCTAGTTCCATCTTGTCCCAGATAGACTTGCCTGGTTGTCTGTTCCCCCCCCAAAATCGCCAAACCCATGTAACTCTAACTGGGACACAGTTCAGTCTGAGGAGAAGCTCTCCGTGAAAACTTATCGGCTAGACCGCAGACCATAATAGTTGGCTCACCCTGGAGACCAGAGAACAGCAAGGAACAGCTATCGTCATGGTGATGGCTCAGAGACACACACAAATGAATGAATCACATATGCACACAAACATCAAACTTTTAGACACAAATACACACCCGCACAAACACAGTGTAGAATGAGAAAGGTCGAGTCGTACAAAACACACTTAATTGCGAGGAAGGTTGGAGATCGAGACAGACGAGTCTGGTGTTGTGTGTGATGAAAAGTCACACCATGACCGTGTCAGGACAGAACTCTCAAGGGCTATGACTCACTTCCTGTTTGTCCTCTGTTGCCATCTGCTCTTTCTCAGTCACTTCCTGGTGCACAGGCACGAGCATGCCCGTCTCCACGGCAACTCACCTTGGCAGCTGGGTGGCATGGCCATGAAGGAGAACAGGCTGCTTATAGTGGTGCTGCTAGTGGGTGTGTCATTGGTAAATATGGCTACACGTTTAAATGAGTGTGTGTGTGTGTGTGTGTGTGTGTGTGTATGACATGTGCGCGCGTGCATACGAGTGTGTGTGCAAGCATGTGTGCCATTAGTGTATACGTGCTTGTGCATCTCCAAGTCTGTTTGTTTCACTCTCTGTGTAACTCACCGAGGCGGCTGCCGTTGCTGGGGAAGGTCATGAAGGAACCCAGGCTTCCTCCGATGACACTGTGTGGCCTGCGGAGGGGGGGCTTCTTGAAGGAGCCGGTGTATTGGTGCAGGAAAGAGTGCATACTGTGGGAGGAGGGCGGTCGCCCATTACGCACGATTGGCTCTGCAAGGAGAAACAATATGTCAATCAATTAGTCGATATGTCAATCAATCGGCCCATCTATCCATCCATCCGATTCATCACGCATTCTACCAATGAATCAATCAGTCATTATAAAACAAGTAGTTCATATACTGTTCAGTCTTCTGTTGAGCAGAATTCAGTAAACAGAGTGCTTCCTTGTTTTATATAAAAACAGTAGAAAATAACCCTTATGCAACCTAAAGTAGGCCAGAGGATTTTAGCTTCATACTTCAACAGCCCAAAATGTCTGTTTGTTTATGTGTGCGTGTTTTCCTTTTCTGTGTRATGTCTTTTCCACAAACAGTGTGGCAGCATCACCTGCCGTCCCCCTGCGTTGTGTTTTTTTTCCCAGTACGTGTTTCATCCCACCAGGCTGCTTCTGTTGTTACATAAGGACATAAAGAGCTACTCTCTAGGACACTATCATTCACACTGCTGCTCRCCTTCCCTGTGTGTCAATTTCCCCTCTTTCTCCCTCTCCATGTCTYTCAYTCTGTTCTCTCGGTCTCCCTCTGGCCATTGGCACACCATCTCTTTAAACTCTCATTAGCCATCAAATTAAATCACTTCAGATGGCAAGAAAGGATACTGTTGGCTGCCAGCTACATCAAACATTTAAACTGTATCCTCGGGGTGACCAAAGGGCCCTAGTGTGTGTGTCCACTGGCTGGCTGTATCCTTCTCTACTGGCATTCAGCCAAGAGTCACTTCAGAATAGTAACATTAACAGCCTCTTATCACTGGGACTGGCACAGAGCACTGGAGCGTGTGTGCTCTGTTTGTTTACTAATACAATCTCTAATATTCACTCACTCACACACACACACACACACACACACACACACACACGCTACTGACCATTGTCCTTGTTGCCGCCGTCCTCGATGGTCATCTGCTCGGCCAGTTCAGACAGAGACTCGTCTATGGTGTGGCTGGAGCGCAGCGTCAGAGACAGACGCCGCTTAAACCTCTTCATCTTCTCCATCACACACTCCTCAGGGTTGGCTGGCAGGGCCTGCACAGAGGGCAAAGGTCAGCACTGGACCCACACACACACACGTTTTAGGTGGCCAGGCGTAAACAAGTAACTTGTAATTGTCTCGCTAGTCACTTCTAGTMCAATGTTGCTCACATAGCGACATGCTAGCTTCCTTATGTTGAGATTGGTACAGTTGGGCTGGAGTAAGTACGTTGTGTTGTTGTGACCATGTTATTATTCCAGTATGGACTGGTATTGTACATGCTACCAACAYATGGACACACAGACCGTGAGAAGTCCAATCCTTAAGCTGCAAGAGTATGCATGAGAGGCCGWGACGGGTGTGCTAAAATAGCACCGTTCATAAATAAACTACGCCTCCTTTTAATCTAATATTTATGATGAGTAGAGGAATACTGCAGTCACCGCACCTCCCCTCAGTACTCAGCTAGGGCCTTCATAAAGCACGCATTAAACATGAATTTAACATCCAAACATGAATACTGCTTTCCTTAATTGCAAGCAAAATGCATTAATACACACACATGCACACACGCTTATACATACATACCCACACAGATGCAAATGCAGAAGCAGACACACACACACATCCATCATTTGTCAAGGCCATCTACTGTGGCTAAAATGACAACACAGAGGTCAACTTCAAATCCACAGTACCAGCTAAATATAGACATAGCAGTCATACGCACACACACACACTGACCTCCCCATCAGTGTACTCAGACTGGCCACACCCTAAGTAACAGCAGTGTTCGTCATGTGGTTGTGTCCTGTGATGTGATTGGTGGGCTGCAGTGACAGATCTAGTCCAGCGGCTGCAGTGATTGGCCGAGGCAGGCTGGCTGGCTGAGTGTGATGGGAGGTGAAAAGGCCAGCAGGCTGGGAGAACTGGCCACATTTCATAGCAACACATACCTGCCTGGTCCAATGGTATGGCTGTGTTGTGTGTGCATCCATCTGTGTAGGATCTACTGTATGTGTGTAAGTGTATCAATTAATTATGTGTTGTGCGGATATGCTAGTGTATGATTTGTGTGTGTATGGTAAATATGCATAAATGCATGTAGAATACAGTGGTGTGTGCATGTGCATGCGTATCAGTGTATGGTTTGGGTATCCGTGTGTGTGTTTATGTGTATCCGTATGTGTGTATCAGTGTGTGTGTGTGTGTGTGTGTGTGTGCTCGCATGCTGACACAGCAGTAAGCCAGGTCATAGGAAACACCTTGTTCTCTCTGCCTCAGGCCAGTTTCCCTGCCCATTGTGTTGCCGCGGTGACTCCCCTCGAGAGTGGGACCCCCCCCTTCTAACCCCCTCACACCATCCCGTACTGGACACAGCGATAACACACTGCCAGCTAGAAGTGAAGGGTGTGTGTGTGTGTGTGTGTGTGTGTTTGTCTCTCTCTCTCTCAATCTCTCTCTCTCTCACACATGGGATACAGTTATCCACTACATCATGAAAACATCCTAACACAGCACTAACCTCAAATCAGACAGACACAAGAAGACCAAGAATATCTAGCTATTCATCTCTCCAGCCATCTACACTATRTATACAAAACTATGTAGACACACCTTCAAGTTAGTGGATTAGGCTATTTGAGGCATACCCGTTGCTGACAGGTGTATAAAATTGAGCACACAGCCATGCAAACTCCATACACAAACATTGGCAGTAGAATGGCCCGTACTGAAGAGCTCAGTGACTTTCAACGTGGCACAGTCATAGGACGCCACCTTTWCAACAAGTCAGTTCATCAAATTTCTGCCTTGCTAGAGATGCCCCGGTCAACTGTAAGTGCTGTTATTGTGAAGCTACAACGGCCCAGCCGCGAAGTGGTAGGCCACACAAGCTCACAGAACGGGACCGACGAGGTGCTGAGCCAGGCCTAATCGCTCAACATCAGTGCCCGACCTCACTAATGCTCGTGGCTGAACGGAAGCAAGTCCCTGCAGCAATGTTCCAACATCTAGTGGTAAGCCTTCCCAGAACAGTGGACACTAACAGCAGCAAAACGGGGGAACCCACTCCATATTAACGCCCAGGATTTTGGAATGAGATGTTCGACGAGCAGGTGTCCACATACTTTTGGTCATGTACTGTACCTTTCTCTTTCACTCCCTCAGAGATCATTAGCTCAACTGCATACACTTGAGACACCAGCTGTCTGTCTAGACACACATCTCGGTCATCCTTAAAATTCCTCTGTCATTCCTGATGGCATGAGCGCATTGCAGGAATCCCCGGAATCATTCAATCAATGACTGTCTGGATCTGTGACTGCAGTTCACCCAACCCCCACCCTGACACCCCCTCCCAAGTGCACATACACTCACCATGTCCAGCCTAAGCTTATAGGCTCAAATTACCTCCAGGCGTACAGGTGCCAGTCAGTAGGGCACGACGTCAAAGAACGATCAGATACAAATATAGTGTAGAACAGACATGCCTCTCTGTCATGAAGAGTGAGGAATCACATCAGTTCTAATGACATTTCTATCTGTGCCCTCAAATATGCCCCAGGCCAACGCATATAGCAGCACCCCCCCTCACCAGTCAACCACTAATCTACCAATGAAAATCGATGAAACACTGTGTGTGTGTGTGTGTGTTAGGCGATGAAAGATTAGTCTCCCCCACCTTTCGCCCCCCACATGCCCTAACACCCACCATGTACCTAGCAGGGCAAAGGCAGGGACGCTTTAATGTCAGGTTTAAGTGTGGGTTTGTGTTTCACGGGTATGACCTGGTTCTCTTCTCATCTCGGCTGGAGTTGATCTCATTAAAACAAATTTAGTTAATGGAGGAGAGTGTGAGTGAGTGAGAGAGCAGGCGCATGCGTTTTCTTAGTTTTACTAAGGGACCTGAAGAGAAGTGGGGACATTCTGCCAGTCCCCATAAGGAAAAACTCATTTTAGGCTTAGGGGTTAGGTTTACAATTAGGGTTACGTTAGGGGTTAAGGATTAGGTGTAGAGTTAAGGTTAGGGAAAATAGGATTTTGGATGGGAATCAACTGTTTGGTCTCCACAAGGATAGTAAAACAAAGGTGTGTTGACGTGTGTGCGGGCATCTGTTTAAGCACAACAAACCTGCTATATATATAGATAGATAAGATAGATAGATAGATACCAGTGTGCCATCACAGCAGCAAGATGTGTGACTTATTGCCACAAAAAAGGGAAACCAGTGAAGAACAAACACCATTGTAAATAAAACCCATATTTATGTTAATTTAAATGTTCACTGTTTATTTGTATTGTTTATTATCTGCTTCACTTGCTTTTGCAATGTAAACATATGATTCCCATGCCAATAAAGCCCTTAAATTGAAAGGGAGGTAAAAACAGAGAGAGCAGAAGAGCGAGAGAGAAAAACAGAGTGAGCAGGAGGGGAATAGTGTGTTCAGAGTTCACCAATAGGATTTTTCAACAGAACATTCTCCATTTATCTTATCAGCCACACTTGTGGTCCACACACACACAGTTTGACAGTATTGAGTGCAGTAATGCCAATAAGGCTATGGATATTAACATGCTGTTACCATTCCAACAAATCTATCCTGTGCGGGACACAGGCCTGGTCATGTGGCTGGGGCTGAGTATGCCTGTGTCTGCCCCTCAGGCCATCACTGTCCTTGGGCAGACAGGCTAGGAAAAAGTGGGCAGGCTGTGGAGGATTGGGTTGCTGAGACCAAGGTTGTCTGCTGCTGTGGGGAGTGACACACACACTCCCTTTCCTGCTGCATTTTTAAATGTTTTAATTGAATATTTATTTAACTCAGCTGCATGAGCTGAGCTGGCAAGGAAATATGAGAAGAACTGAGGGCCAAGGAAGCCACAGCTGTCCTCCAATGTGTGTGTGCACATTGGGCAGTCTTTTATATCCAACAATGAAAAAACATATGCTGCTGGTCCCACCTTCAGTAACTGGAGCAGATCCCTCTCTGCCACCCTGCAGCGTAGATATAGAGTTACTAGATTAGCTGTTCTCATTGGACAGGTTCCAGAATCTTGTATCAGCAGCACAGGGAGAAAACGCAACCTCTTTCTCCCTCCCTTTCGCTCACTCCGTCTCATTCTCTAACTCACCCTCTCTCTAGTGGTTGCACTCACTCACACACAGTACACCAGAGATCATCAACTAGATYCAGCCGCAGGCCGATTTYTTCTKGAGCAGATGGTCAGGGGGCCAGAACAACTACAAATAATTTGTAGACTGCAAATTGACCACAAGAAGCCCAAACAGATATCATATTTTACTAAAACATAATAMTTTAAAACCTTGCTTACATTGTATAAGATCACATGCACTGAGTGTACAAAACATTAAGAACACCTTCCTAATATTGAGTTTATATATATATAGTACCAAAACAACTCATTCAAGGGTTTTTTTCTTATTTGTACTATTTCCTACATTGTAAGATAATAGTGAAGACATCAAACTATGAAATAAACATGGAATCATTTAGTAACCAAAAAAAGTGTTAAACAAATGAAAATATATTTCAGATTTGAGATTATTCAAAGTAGCACAACGCTTTGCCTTGATGCAGCTTTGCAAACTCTTGACATTCTCTCAACCAGCTTCATGAGGTAGTCACCTGGAATGCATTTCAATTAACAGGTGTGCCTTGTTAAAAAGTTTATTTGTGGGATTTCTTCCCTTCTTAATGCTTTGAGCCAATCAGTTGTGTTGTGACAAGGTAGAGTTGATATACAGAAGATAGCCCTATTTGGTAAAAGACCAAGTCCATATTATGGCAAGAACAGCTCAAATAAGCAAAGAGAAATGACAGTCCATCATTACTTCAAGACATGAAGGTCAGTCAATCTGGAAATGTGCGATATTTGGTCCAACGCCGTGTCGTTGTGAGACGCAGAGTAGGTGAACGGTTCATCACTGCACGTGTTTCCACCGTGAAGCATGGAGAAGGGTGTGGATAGTGATAGGGGTGCTTTGCTGGTGACACTGTCAGTGATTAATTTACAATTCAAGGCATACTTAACCAGCATGGCTACCACAGCATTCTGCAGCCATACGCCATCAAATGTGCCGAATACAACAGGTGTAGACTTACAGTGAAATGCTTACTTACAAGCCCTTAATCAACATTGCAGTTAAGAAAATATATATTTTTAAAAAAGAGATAAGAATAACAAATTATTAAAGAACAGCAGTAAATAACAATAGGGGGCTATATGCAGGGTGTACCGGTACAGAGTCAATGTGCGGGGCACTGGTGGTCGAGGTAATTTGTACATGTAGGTAGAATTACTAAAGTGACTATGCATAGATAACAGAGAGTAGCAGTAGCGTAGAAGGGGGGGGCATACCAGGCAGTGATGCAACCCGATGATGCTCTCGGTGGTGCAGCTATAAAACTTTTGAGGATCTGAGGACCATGCCAAATCTTTTCAGTCTCATGAGGGGGAATAGGTTTTGTCGTGCCCACTTCACGACTACTTAGTGTGCATGGACCATGTTAGTTTGTTGGTGATGTGGACGCCAAGGAACTCTCAACCTGCTCCACTACAGCCCGTCAATGAGAATGGGGGCGTGCTCTGTCCTCCTTTTCCTGTAGTCCACAATCATCTCCTTTGTCTTGATCATGTTGAGGGAGAGGTTGTTGTCCTTGCACCACACAGTCAGGTCTCTGACCTCCTCCCATAGGTTGTCTCATCGTTGTCGGTGATCAGGCCTACCACTGTTGCATCATCAGCAAACTTATTGATGGTGTTGGAGTCATGCCTGACTGTGCAGTCATGAGTGAACAGGGAGTACAGGAGGGGACTGAGCATGCACCCCTGGGGGCCCTCTTGTTGAGGATCAGCGTAGCGGATGTGTTACCGAAAAAACGAACAAAATAGCATGGTTGGTTAACTCTCTAGGATAGGGGGCAGCATTTTCACATTTGGATGAAAAGCATACCCAAATTCAACTGCCAGCTACTCATCACCAGAAATAAGATATGCATATTATTAGTGAGTTTGGATAGAAAACACTCTGAAGTTTCTAAAACTGTTTGAATCATGTCTGTGAGTATAAACATAACTTATTTAGCAGGCGAAACCCCGAGGAAAGCCATTCAGATTTTTTGTTTTTGAGGTCACTCTCTTTTCAATGGATTTTCATGGGAATCCAGATTTCTAATTGACCTTCTTGCGGTTCTACCGCTTCACGGGATGTCAACAGTCTTGAGAAATTGTTGAGGGTTTTCCTTTGTGTAATGAAGAAGTAGCCCTGTTCAGAACGAGAGTCGAGTGAAGTGTACTTTTTGTTTGAGGCGCGTAACCAGAAAGCATGCTACAGTTTGTTTTAATCCTGTATTGATCATCCGTCTTCAATTTATCGATTATTTACGTAAAAAAATACCTAAAGTTGTATTACAAAATTAGTTTGAAATGTTTTGGCAAAGTTTACAGGTAACTTTGAGATATTTTGTAGCCACGTTTGAGCAAGTTGGAACGGTGTTTTTCTGGATCAAATGCGCCAAATAAATGGACATTTTGGATATACAGTGGGGAGAACAAGTATTTTATACACTGCCGATTTTGCAGGTTTTCCTACTTACAAAGCATGTAGAGGTCTGTAATTTTTATCATAGGTGCACTTCAACTATAAAAATCAAATTTCATTAATTCACACATTAAAGCTACACTTGTTGTGAATCCAGCCAAATGTCAGAATTCAATAGGCTTTTCGGCGAAAGCAAACGATGCTATTTTCTGAGGATAACAACATTGTAAACAAGGAGAGAAGCTTTTTCAACCCTGCAGGCGCGACACAAAATGCAGAAATAAAAATAATTCATGCCTTACCTTTTGACGAGCTTCTGTTGTTGGCCTCCAATAGTCCCATACACACACAAATGGTCCTTTTATTCGATTAATTCGTTGATATACAGTGGGGAGAAAGTATTTGATACACTGACGATTTTGCAGGTTTTACTACTTACAAGCATGTACGGTCTGTAATTTTTACCATAGGTACACTTCAACTGTGAGAGACGGAATCTAAAACAAAAATCCTGAAAATCACATTGTATGATTTTTAATATTAATTTGCATTTTATGCATGTGTATGTTTTATCGAGTGTATGTAAACTTCTGACCCACTGGAATTGTGATACAGTGAATATTAAGTGAAATTATCTGTCTGTAAACAAATGTTGGAAAAATGACTTCTGTCATGCACAAAGTAGATCGCAAAACTATAGTTTGTTAACAAGACATTTGTGGAGTGGTTGTAAAACGAGTTTGAATGACTCCAACCTAAGTGTATGTAAACTTCCGACTTCAACTATGTATGTATGTTATAACTATGTATGTATGTGTAATAATGACAATTACAACAATACTGAATGAACACTTATTTTAACTTATATTATACAGAAATAATATCTATTTAGTCTCAAATAAATAATGAAACATGTTCAATTTGGTTTAAATAATGCAAAACAACAGTGTTGGAGAAGTAAAAGTGCAATATGTGCCATGTAAAGAAACTAACGTTTAACTTCCTTGCTCAGAACATGAGACATATGAAAGCTGGTGGTTCTTTTAACATGAGTCTTCAATATTCCCAGTTAAGTTTTAGTTATTATAGGAATTATAAGAATTTCTCTCTATACCATTTGTATTTCATATACCTTTGACTATTGGATGTTCTTATAGGCACTATAGTATTGCCAGCCTAATCTCGGGAGTTGATAGGCTTGAAGTCATAAACAGAGCTGTGCTTCAAGCATTGCGAAGAGCTGCTGGCAAACGCAGGAAAGTGCTGTTTGAATGAATGCTTCGAGCTTGCTGCTGCCTACCCAGGCACAGTCAGACTGCTCTATCAAATCATAGACTTAATTATAATATATTAATTAAACACACAGAAATACGAGCCTTAGGTCATTAATATGGTCAAATCCGGAAACTATCATTTAGAAAATAAAACGTTTATTCTTTCAGTGAAATACGGAACCGTTGCGTAATTTATCGAACAGGTGGCAACCCTAAGTCTAAATATTGCTATTACATTCACAACCTTCAATGTTACGTAATAATTATGTAAAATTCTGGCAAATTAATTACGGTCTTTGTTAGGAAGAAATGGTCTTCACACAGTTCGTAAGAGCCATGCGGCCAAACTGCTGCATATACCCTGACTCTGCTTGCACTGAACACAAGAAAAGTGACACAATTTCCTTAGTTAATTTTGCCTGCTAACATGAATTTCTTTAACTTCTTGACGCTAGGGGCGTTATAAAAAAAAAAAAAAAAATAACGTTCCAAGTAAACTGACTATTTCTCAGGCCCAGATCGTAGAATATGCATATAATTACCGATTAGGATAGAAAACACTAAAGTTTCCAAAACGTGTCAAAATATTGTCTGTGAGTATAAACAAACTGATTCTACAGGCGAAAACCTGAGGAAATATAACCCGGAAGTGTTTTATTTTTTTAGCTGTGTTTCCTGGCCCGTCTTTCTTCATTTAAAGGGGTATCAACCAGATTCCTTTTCCAATGGCTTTTCTCAGGCTGTGACCAGGCTTTAGACATAGTTTCAGGCTTTTATTTTGAAAAATGAGCGAGATTTTTCAAAACCAATCAGGTGTCCTTTGATTAGTTCCTGCGCGCGAGAGGGGTAGCTCGACATTTTCTTTCTCTCTTTTATTGAAAAGGTTACCGTCCGGTTGAAATATTATCGATTGTGTATGTTAAAAACAACCTGAGGATTGATTTTTTTAAAGTTTGACATGTTTCTAACAACATTCGGATACTTTTTGGAATTTGTCTGCCTTTCAGGAACGGAACAAGGCTGTGGTTTTCTGAACATAAGCGCAACCCAAATGGCGTTTTTTTGTTATAAAACTAATATTTATCGAACAAAAAGAACATTTGTGTAACTGGGAGTCCTCATGAGTACAACATCCGAAGTTATCAAAGGTAAGCGATTAATTTTATTGTTTTTCTGACTTACGTGACCAAGCTAATATATGGCTAGCTGTTCTAGCATTGATTGATACTCACAAACGCTTGGATTGCTTCCGCTGTAAAGCAAATTTTACAAATCTGACACGATAGGTGATTAACAACAACCTAAGCTGTGTTTTGGTATATTTCACTTGTGATTCCATGATTATAATATTTTTTGTATTATTTTTGAATTTGGCGCTCTGCAATTTAGTGGTTGTTTAGGAAAATGATCCGGTAACGGGATCCGTAGCGTCAAGAAGTTAACTAAATATGCAGGTTTAAAAAAATATATACTAGTGTATTGATTTTAAGAAAGGCATGGATGTTCATGGTTAGGTACATGGTGCAACGATTGGTGCAACGATCACCGTTTGGCGAAGTTGAAGTAGGCTGTGATTCTATGATAAATGAACAGGCACCATATTGATTATATGCAACGCAGGACAAGCTAGTTAGACTAGTAATATCATCAACATGTGTGTAGTTACTAGTGATTATGTTAAGATTGATTGTTTTTTATAAGATAAGTTTAATGCTAGCTAGCAACTTACCGTGGCTCCTTGCTGCACTCACGTAACAGGTGGTCAGCCTGCCACGTCATGTCCTCATGGATTGCCATGTAATGGCCATAATCGTCATCCAAAAAGGTAGATTACCGATTGTTAAGAAACTTGAAATTGGCCCTAAATCGGCCAGATTCCATAATTAAAATCACTTGGAGCTGATTTGCTGGTGTTTGTATAGTCTTTAACATCCAGCAATAAAAAACATATCTACCTTTTTATTTTTGCTCAGAAAACTTGGGGGGGGGGGATTTTTATAAAAAAATAAAAATTATCACGCGGGCCACCAGTTGGGGAAGCTGCTGTCAGGTAGGGCTGCCCGATATGGTCAACTAATGGAATTGTGATTTTTTTAACCAATTGTTGTGATTGTGATTTGACTTGCGATTTAGATCAAAAACACTGGGGTGAATTGTTGAATCATATAAGCGTATTCCGACTCCATGGTTGGTTTTGTTTGGCATGACAACTCATGACAAAGACCTGTAGAAGTTTATGCACAGGGTAGGAACTAGGGATGCACAGATATATTGGTGAACATATCGGAATCCTATGAGATTAGCTAAAAATGCCAAATCGGTATCGGCCGATGTCTAGTTTAATGCCGAAGTCCAAAACCGATGTCAAAGTGATTGTGCATACCAATATAACTAGGTACATGACATAATGAAGCCACGTACAATTTTGCGCGTACACGTGCAACACAGCATTCCTAACCTAGCCCACAATATCTGATGTGTTGATCAAGCAGTCAACAAGTCGACACATCATTTGAAGAGTAAGAACATTTCAGCAAGACAACTCAATGGCGCAATCCATTAACGCCAAGATTGTCACGGGCATGAATTTGACTATCAACCGTTCTCTGTCGTGGTAGGCTGTCATCGTAAATAAGAATTGGTTCTTAACTGATTGCCATAGTTAAATAACGGTTCAATTAAAATGTAATTAAATGTTAGCTTTCGCCGACTGGTCGAGCAACGGTACACGTTGACCCTACCAGAGTTACACAGTAATAGCGTCACTGCCATTAGCTTCACGACATACTGATGGCGCGTTTGGTTTAAAGTGTCCAATAACACTATTTGACAAGTCAAATTACACTATTTTACAATACCGCGGCTGGTAATAAAGCATTATTTGTCAACCGCAACTTAGGGGTAGCTAGCTTTAGCTTTGTACTTAGCTAGACCATACACCAGCTGAAAACAATGACCAGTAGAAACTGCAGTTATTTTCATTATTCTTAGCAATGATTTAGGAATCCTTGTGAGTAAGTATTAGCTAGGTAGCCACTTGTTCTCCTATTGAAATCGAACTTCAGTTCTTGAAAATAACTAGCTAGCCAGCTACTTAACCCTGTTTCCCAAAACTAACATTATAAGCAGCCAGCTAGCTTCATCTGGCTAGTGAGGCTCGACCGGACCGGGTTATGTGTTGTGAAGCTAGCCACAATAAGGATTAGGCACAATAGTGAAATTAGCGGTTTGCCTTCAAAATCAAAATACCTCTTTCAAAGTGATACAGAAGGTTACAATTGGTGGAATCATGCCATATTTAGACTAGATAATGTTAAACAAGGTTGGAATGTGAAGCAATGAAATGGGGTATCAGTCTACTTGGTGACCCCAACAGAACACAACTGTCAAGAGTTTACGCAAATATTAGCGTTGTAGCTCTTATCGCAGGACTGTGACTGTGTGAAATCACCTCCCCAGTCAACCTATTGTGTGTATTGACGTTCATATTGCACTGTATAGCTTTACCTAAGGATTGGGGATCAATGAAATGGGCTATCAGTCTACTCAATACCCAATATATTTTTTTCCTCAGAGTTATCAGACTCCAAAACAGCCACGCAGTATTGTTTTTCCTCGGGAATAGTGTTCAATACACATAGGTTGACAATAAATGTGGCTCAATTCACAGTTGTTTCAGGGTCCCGCAATAAGAGCTACAACGCTAATGTTCTCTGGGTATCACTGAGTAGACTGATACCCCATGTCATTGATCCACAATCCATGTCATTGATCCACAATCCATAGGTAAGGCTGTACAGTGAAATACATATGCCCCAATGCAATTCTAAAGTATAATACATCCAGTGGGATTTCAACAGATTTGTCAAATTAACAAATTGTATTTTGTTGATGTATTTAACAACCTTCCAACCTCATTTAGCATGATCTATTCAATTATGGCATAATTCTACTAGTTGTATTCATTTGCATCACTGTCAATGACATACTTTTATTTAAGGCAAACTGCAAAGTCCACTATTGTGGCTAATCCTTATTGTGGCTAGTTTCACATAGATGGGTCCGACCACCATTAATCAAATAAGAACTGCCTTATAAATTAGGGTTATTTTAGATGACACCTAGCTAGCTAACTATAGCTTTTGAAATGGATGTTGTTTTGCTATGTTTTTGGGGAAGAACATAATTTGCATCCATGAGATAGCTAGCTTTTCTTCTTTTTTTATGACCAGCACTGTAGGTACGCGAGACAACTTTACCAGCATCATAGCATACGTATCGATGAATCGTTGTGACATATGAAATACGAGTGATAGTGTAATCAATGTGTAATAACTACGGAAAAAATTTATGAACGCTTTAAATTATTATGTGATGTGCAGTCAAATTCAGGTCCTGATTGGTCAACAAGCTTATTTGACACGTCAAATAGTGTTACTTGACACGCAAAGACCCAAATGGTGTTCCATAGTATGAGAAATCCTGGTTGAGAATGAAATGACTGAACAAATGAACAACGAAACAGTGAAAGAAAGAAATAGGNGCCACGCAGTATTGTTTTTCCTCGGGAATAGTGTTCAATACACATAGGTTGACAATAAATGTGGCTCAATTCACAGTTGTTTCAGGGTCCCGCAACAACGAAACAGCACAGCAAGTAAGTGAAAGAAATAGGTTTTGATTATGTTTTACTAGTAATGGGGATATACGTAAATGCCAACAAAATAACTTCAATGGTCAGTGTGGTGTGTGTGTGTAACCTTTATTTAACTAGGCAAGTCAGTTAATCTTATTTACAATGACGGCCTACCCCGGACGACGCTGGGCCAATTGTGCGCCGCCCTATGGGACTCCCAATCACGGCCGGATGTGATATAGCCTGGAATCGAACCAGGGACTGTAGTGATGCCTCTTGCACTGAGATGCAGTGCCTTAGACTGCTGCGTCCGTGTGTGTGTTAACTATTTAACTGTACTAGAACRCTTATAAGGCCGCTAAAATGTTAAATAATCGGTTATTGGTATTTATTGGCAAAGAAAATATCGGCATTGGCCAAAAATGTCATATCGGTGCATCACTAGTAGGAACCAAAGTGTTGGTCAGAGTGTCAGGGGACCCTTATTACATTTAAATGTTCCATTCATAATGTAAAAATAAAATAAAAAAATAAAAATAAAAATCAGCCTCGAGATATGGATATTGCACATGTCAATATTGCAATTAGATTAAAGTGTGATTCATTGTGCAGCCATAAGTACGAGATAAGCACTCTTTGTCTCAGATACAGAGGGGTGTAACAGAGACGGGTATTATCTCTGGGCCACACCAAAACAAAGAGAGCTCATGTGACAGGGCTGGGGGGCTGGGGATAGGGAGGGGGGATAAAGCATCTGGCATATCTGAATGATGTGAAATGGAAAGCACAGAGAATTCCCTATCAAACACAATCCAACAAGCTGGCTGATGGGCTCTGTCCCGGTATCCCCCTCCATCTTCCTCGTCTCTCCCCCTCATTCCTCTCGCTTATCAGCATCCCKTCAAAAAAACATACATGCGCAAGCAAGCACACAGTCTAAAAATTATTCTGTGAAGTCCTGACCCAGAATTCCGAACCCAAACCAGGCACTCCCTCAGATCTYCTCTCATACGTCTTAGCCTGTGCTTCTGAGGGTCCCCCAGTGCATCCTGGGTAGGCCAGAACCCAGCGAAGAGGAGGAGACAAAGGGCAGGCGAGGGAGAGACAGCAGACGACAAGGCCTAATTAAGTCGAATACACACACTCACATCAAATTCAATTMCTTAAAATTTGTCAACTAAGACAGCTCCCTTGAAGTCATGTCCCTAAAGATACAGTAGTTCCCCCCTCATTTAGGGAAATCTGCCTTGAAGTTGAATAAGAAAAGCAACTTTTGTCCCTCTCCCTTTTGTCTCTCTATATCCCTGAACTCCTCTCTCATCACCATGGTGACCAAGGCCCCAGAGTCTATATTCTGCTACCAAAAGATTAGTAGGTCTAGACTATCCCAGAACTCTCTCTGGCTGGCTGCKCTTTTCCTTCTAGTCTCACTATTTGTCAAGTAACTAGGAAATATGATATGCTAGAATTAATATTCAATTGAAAATGGAAAAGATACAATGGAATGAGAAGAGACGTGAATGTGTGTGCGTTGATGTGCGCACGTGCGTGTGAGAGAGTGTGAAAGCGAGAGCGAGCGAGGGATAAAGAGAGCGAGGAAAAGAGAAAGTGAGCATATTTCGAGTGAGAAGAACAGAATGGCGTCTTTGTGTTTGTGTAAGAGGCATGACATCACCGGGGTAACTCCAGGCATGTACTGTTAGCTGAGGAAGGAACAGACTAGAACAGAGAAAGAGAACAGAGACAGGGCTGTACTGTAATTCAATACGAAACCAGGACAATGTATTTTTTATATTTTTTAAATACATGATTTTGAAATGTTCACGAAATGTAATTCATAGAAGGGTCCTTTGGAGGAAGTTGACATATGTATCTAAAAGCATAACTGAGAAATAATTAATTAAAGTTAATTAAAGCCTCCTTTAAGACTCCATAATGTTTMATCTGTAGGCGCCACAAAGCAACAATTTGAGTCATATGAAGCTTTACCGCTTGCTCTGTAATATGAATAGTATATTGATTTCAATGACACATTTTTACATTCATTTAGCTTAAAAATAAATAAACATGACAATAGAAAAATACGAATTTATTGTTGAACGCAATATACTTTACTGGCATATCAAACGTTCCAGAGCAGGATCTCTGCTACTTTTGTTATGATCAAATTTGTAAGCATTACCAACAGAGTGAATGTGAAAATGGATTCAAAATGGTCGACCTCTGCTGGTGATGTGCAGGATGTGTAATGATACAAGTAAAAAGGAGTGCAATGATTGGCACAGTAGGCAATGTAACCAAACTCTATAAAACGGGCTAGAACTTTAAAACTAGTAGAGATCCCGCGCTGAAACTTATTTCATATTTCAGAGCAAGCGGTAAAGCTTCATATGACACCAACTTTTGCTTTGTAGAACCTACAGATTAAACACTATGAAGTCAAAAAGGAGGACTGGGTAAGGGCAAAATGTAATAAAACATGCCAACTTTGATTAATAGATTCAACTGTCAAATACATGTCAACGACCCTTCCTCCACATTGACCCAAGGCTAATATGGTTAACACTGTGATAAGCTATTCAGCCACACCCCTGAGGCAAAGGCCTAGTACCTGTCCATAGGGCTGAGGGATATATCAAATTAATTCACATTTTGGTTTTAGCGTGATGTTCCAAATRCCTGTATTGCAAGAATGCTATTTTTTGTTGTTTTTTATGAGTGTTCTGAATCTTCTTGGTCTAGGCTACTTTGCTCCTTCTGTGCTGTGTGCACTGTGCACCTTCCCACTCTCACAGACACCAAGCCCCTCCCCCTGCCACTCACAACAAATATGAAAGATAACGAATTCATCTCTCACAACAAGCAGTTTAAAATCGCTATTTGCATTTGAGGTTTGGGCCAACAGAATCGGTCRTATCGACAMYGAAACTCTTAGACATTATTTGACTGTAATAGATGACCTTTCTAAYSATACCCTTTTTATGTCTCAACTACCAAAATGTTGAACAGAGCAGACCCTACTAAAACGAGAGTATCAATGAACATGTTATGGGAAATTTATGCTTAGTTTGTCACACGCTGCATTGCGGTACCACATACCGCTAGTAGCATTTTAGCCACAGACTTTTGCGCTAGCTGTCTTTTTATGCAATGAGCATAAAAATACACATTTATATACAGCAGTTAGCAACTCATTCTCATTCTGATAAGCATATTCTTATCCAGGTAAGACACTTGATTTCAACATCTAAACAAAGTGAACAGGCTGTGTTGTTCAAACAGTTGGAGACGGACMRRAGGGTGTATTCATAACAGTTCAAATGTTCTACCTTGTCAGCAAGCAAATACACTGCTCAAAAAAATAAAGGGAACACTAAAATAACACATCCTAGATCTGAATGAATGAAATATTCTTATTAAATACTTTTTTCTTTACATAGTTTGGAATGTGCTGACAACAAAAAATCAACACAAAATTATCAATGGAAATAAATTTATCAACCCATGGAGGTCTGGATTTGGAGTCCACACTCAAAATTAGTGGAAACCACACTACAGGCTGATCCAACTTTGATGTAATGTCCTTAAAACAAGTCAAAATGAGGCTCAGTAGTGTGTGTGGCCTCCACGTGCCTGTATGACTCCCTACAACGCCTGGGCATGCTCCTGATGAGGTGGCGGATGGTCTCCTGAGGGATCTCCTCCCAGACCTGGACTAAAGCATCCGCCAACTCTGGACAGTCTGTGGTGGCAACGTGGCGTTGGTGGATGGAGTGAGACATGATGTCCCAGATGTGCTCAATTGGATTCAGGTCTGGGGAACGGGCGGGCCAGTCCATAGCATCAATGCCTTCCTCTTGCAGGAACTGCTGACACACTCCAGCCACATGAGTCTAGCATTGTCTTGCATTAGGAGGAACCCAGGGCCAACCGCACCAGCATATGGTCTCACAAGGGGTCTGAGGATCTCATCTCGGTACCTAATGGCAGTCAGGCTACCTCTGGCGAGCACATGGAGGGCTGTGCAGCCCCCCAAAGAAATGCCACCCCACACCATGACTGACCCACCGCCAAACCGGTCATGCTGGAGGATGTTGCAGGCAGCAGAACGTTCTCCACGGCGTCTCCAGACTCTGTCACGTCTGTCACATGTGCTCAGTGTGAACCTGCTTTCGTCTGTGAAGAGCACAGGGCGCAAGTGGCGAATTTGCCAATCTTGGTGTTCTCTGGCAAATTCCAAACGTCCTGCACGGTGTTGGGCTGTAAGCACAACCCCCACCTGTGGACGTCGGGCCTCATAACCACCCTCATGGAGTCTGTTTCTGACCGTTTGAGCAGACACATACACATTTGTGGCCTGCTGGAGGTCATTTTGCAGGGCTCTGGCAGTGCTCCACTGCTCCTCCTTGCACAAAGGCGGAGGTAGCGGTCCTGCTGCTGGGTTGTGCCCTCCTACGGCCTCCTCCACGTCTCCTGATGTACTGGCCTGTCTCCTGGTAGCGCCTCCATGCTCTGGACACTACGCTGACAGACACAGCAAACCTTCTTGCCACAGCTCGCATTGATGTGCCATCCTGGATGAGCTGCACTTCCTGAGCCACTTGTGTGGGTTGTAGACTCCGTCTCATGCTACCACTAGAGTGAAAGCACCGCCAGCATTCAAAAGTGACCAAAACATCAGCCCGGAAGCATAGGAACTGAGAAGTGGTCTGTGGTCACCACCTGCAGAACCACTCCTTTATTGGGGGTGTCTTGCTAATTGCCTATAATTTTCACCTGTTGTCTATTTCATTTGCACAACAGCATGTGAAATTTATTGTCAATCAGTGTTGCTTCCTAAGTGGACAGTTTGATTTCACAGAAGTGTGATTGACTTGGAGTTACATTGTGTTGTTTAAGTGTTCCCTTTATTTTTTTGAGCAGTGTATATCCAAGTTGGCGAGACTTGAAATATAAAGTTGAGCTGGCTGCTCACTAGCACGTGGGCTTGTGCTTGAGAGATTGTTCATAAGACCTGTGTTCATTTTCTATAATGCCTGCTACAAGAAGTTGGTCATTATTGGTGGATGTGCATTCAGCATGGTTCTGGTGACATTTAAAAAAAAAATATATWTTTTTATTGACAGACTTGAAAGCACAATCAGGGAATAAAAAWWWAAAAAAGCAGGTTAAACTATTTTGATAAAATAATGTAATTATTAGTGGGTCTTCTGGTTGTGGACAGTTTATATTTAGCCTAGTTATAGTGTCAAGAAAACGTATGTATACCCTTCGGAAATTCCTGGATTTCTGCATAAATTGGTCATCAAATTGTATCTGATCTTCATCTAGGTCACAACAATAGACAAAACACAGTCTGCTTAAACTAGTAACACACAAACAATTATACATTCTCATGTCTTTATTGAACACACCGTGTAAACATTCACAGTGCAGGGTGGAAAAAGTATGAACCCTTGGATTTAATAACTGATTGACCCACCTTTGGCAGCAATAACGTCAGCCAAACGTTTTCTGTAGCTGCAGATCAGACCTGCACAACGGTCAGGAAGAATTTTGGACCATTCCTCTTTACAAAACTGTTTCAGTTCAGCAATATTCTTGGGATGTCTGGTGTGAACTGCTCTCGAGTTCATGCCACAGTATCTCAAATCAGGTTGAGGTCAGAACTCTTGACTGGGCCACTACAGAAGGTGTATTTTCTTCTGTTGAAGCCATTCTGTTGTTGACTTACTTCTGTGTTTTGGGTCGTTGTYCTGTWGCGTCACCCAACTTCTGTTGAGCTTCAATTGGCGGACAGATAKCCTAACATTCTCCTGCAAAATGTCTTGATGAACTTGGGAATTCATTTTTCAGTCGATGATAGCAAGCTGTTCAGGCCCTGAGGGAGCAAAGCAGCCCCAAACCATGATGCTCCCTCTACCATAGTTACAGTTKGGATGAGGTTTTGATGTTTCTGTGCCTTTTTTTCTCCACATATAGTGTTGTAAGGCTGGGCGATATGACGATATATATCGCGTGACGATAGAAAAACGTCTATCGTTCTATCGTTTTTTTTTGTTGTGTCGCAAATCACACTCTTTACAGCAATATTTTTCATCAATTGGACGTGCCGCATGGAAGGAAATTTGCAACACAAGCAAACATGGAAGAGAGTGATCGTGACACAGAGAACGGAGACACGGAGCTCGTACCTAAAAGAGGGGCAACTTCGGTCGCATGGACGTGGTTTGGGCATGAAAAGTCTGACACGGACCAGAAAACCGTCAACTGAAAAATATGCTGCAGGCCGGTCCCAGCAACAGGCTCAAACACCACTAACCTCTTTTACCACCTATGCAAGAATCATGTGAAACAGTACGGAGCGAGTCTACGGATGAGACCCAAAAAAGTACAGTCGAGTGCTCAAAACAAACCCCCGACTCAAACGTTTCAAGAGGCTTTCGCCCGCGGCACACCATMTGGCAAAGAATCCCGAAGATGGAAGGAGATAACAGCTGCCATTACAACTTACATTTGCAAAGACATGGCCCCAATTTACACGGTCGAGAAACGGGGGTTTCATGAGTTGGTGCCAACACTCGATCCAAGGTAAAGACCCAAATCTCCTCATGGACTGCACCAGATTTGCCAGTTCTTGCTGTGAAATCCAAAATCGATCCTGCTCCAGCGTACAGGCCACGGTGTAACGCTCATTCCTCGATGATAAACGCGAATCTGACCATCACCCCTGGTGAGACAAAACCACGACTCGTCAGTGAAGAGCACTTTTTACCAGTCTTGTCTGGTCCAGCGACGGTGGGTTTGTGCCCATAGGCGACCGGTGATGTCTGGTGAGGACCTGCCTTAAAACAGGCCTACAAGCCCTCAGTCCAGCCTCTCTCAGCCTATTGCGGACAGTCTGAGCACTGATGGAGGGATTGTGCATTCCTGGTGTAACTCGGGCAGTTGTTGTTGCCATCCTGTACCTGTCCCGCAGGTGTAATGTTCGGATGTACCGATCCTGTGCAGGTGWTGTTACACGTGGTCTGCCACTGCGAGGACGATCAGCTGCCCGTCCTGTCTCCCTGTAGCGCTGTCTTAGGCGTCTCCCAGTACGGACATTGCAATTTATTTCCCTGGCCACATCTGCAGTCCTCATGCCTCCTTGCAGCATGCCTAATGCACGTTCACGCAGATGAGCAGAGACCCTGGGCATCTTTCTTTTGGTGTTTTTCAGAGTCAGTAGAAAGGCCTCTTTAGTGTCCTAAGTTTTCATAACTGACCTTAATTGCCTACCGTCTGTAATCTGTTAGTGTCTTAACGACCATTCCACAGGTGCATGTTCATTAAATTGTTTATGGTTCATTGAACAAACATGGGAAACAGTGTTTAAACCCTTTCCAATGAAGATCCATGAAGATATTTGGATTTTTACAAATTATCTTTGAAAGACAGGGTCCTGAAAAAGGGACTTTTCTTTTTTTGCTGAGTTTATACATTTTAGGCCTATATTTATTTTGTTTGCAACTATTGTTGAAGTGTTTTCTATTTACCTTTTTAGATTTTATACATTTATATTTTGTTACATGCTTAATTGAAAATTTGCAGAGGTTCTAAATAAAATACTCATATTTGATTAAGTACATTTTATTTGTTGAGTATAATTCTAAATGTAATAAGAAATAGGTATTTACATGTGGTCATTTTATATAAACTATTTATTCGTGGAATTTACAGAAAATTTGCTATATTGTGATATGTATCGTTCTCAGGATTTGAAATGACCTATATCGGGATGAGATTTTGGCTATATCGCCCAGCCCTTTAGTGTTGTGTGTTCCTTCCTTCCAAACAACACAACTTTACTTTCATCTGTCCACAGAATATTTTGCCAGTAGCGCTGTGGAACATCCAGGTGCACTTTTGCAAACTTCAGACGTRCAGCAATGGGGTTTTTTGGACAGCAGTGGCTTCTTCCATGGTGTYCTCCCATGAACACCATTCTTGTTTAGTGTTTTACGTATCGTAGACTCATCAACAGAGATGTTAGCATGTTCCAGATATTTCTGTACGTCTTTAGCTGACACTAGGATTCTTCTTAAACTCATTGAGCATTCTGTGCTGTGCTCTTGCAGTCATCTTTGCAGGACAGCCACTTATAGGGAGAGTAGCAACAGTGCTGAACTTTCTCCATTTATAGACAATTTGTCTTACTGTGGACTGATGAAAATCAAGGCTTTTAGAGATACTTTAACGGGATCTCAGYCGATCTCAGCCGTAAGAAGTTAACCCTTTCCAGCTTTATGCAAGTCAACAATTCTTAATCTTAGGTCTTCTGAGACCTCTTTTGTTCAAGACAATGTAGCTCTAACCAACATCTCCAATCTCGTCTCAATGATTGGACTCCAGGTTAGCTGACTCCAATGAGCTTTTGAAGAAGTCATTAGCCTAGGGRTTCACATACGTTTTCCAACCTACACTGTGCATGTTTAAATTATGTATTCAATATAGACAAGAAAAATACAATAATTTGTGTTATTAGTTTAAGCAGACTGTGTTTGTCTATTGTTGTGATGGAAAATCAAATCAAATTTGATGACCAATTTATGCAGGCATCCAGGCAATTCAAAAGGGTCCACATACTTTCTTGATACTGTATCATTTTACAAGCCTTGAATTCATTAGATTATTGCTGACTGTTTGAAATATGGTGTATTGACCTTTAAAATTGTGCAGCAAAGCTTATTCAGAGGGGAAAAAATTAAATAAAAATGGAGATATGATTTTTAGGCCATATCGCCCAGCCCTACCCGTTCTGTGTCTGCCGTGTACATGGAGGTGAGTAACGGGCTATAGCTACAGGCCTAGCYCTGGGCTAGCTAACATCACCCCTTTGATATAAAGATCACAGACAGTCACAGACTCCTGTAGGCCACCACACAAACACACCTGTGTAAGAGAAAAGGGGGTACAGCAGTGAACACACAGTATGCACACACACACAGCAGTGCCAGAGGGGTTCCTCATCTTGCAGGTGTACCTTACTAACCAAAACCACCACTGTCGTCAAATTAATGGGATTAAAGACATGTGGACTACAATATACTTCCGAGCACTCCCAAACACAGTATTACACCCCCTTCCTGGACCCTGAGGGAGTTCCATTAAGTTGAACCGCGGTGCACCGGGCTATGGCCCGTGATGTGAACGGGGGGGGGGGAGTGAGGGAGGAGGGCCTTTCTCAAATCAATCAGTAATCTGCACTGCTCGGTCATGTCAACAAGGCAGCATGATACATTGTTTAGAAACATACATATATTTTCCATAAAATATGTCAGAATTTTCAAACCAGTTTTCATTGAGAAAGCAGATAAAGCGTTTTTATCAAAAGCAATCACTTTTGCATGTGAAAACACAGAATCCAACTCATTACTCCAGGTGCTTAAGCTGTCACTTGTGTTGAGCCAACTTTGCTGGCTAACTCATTGATTATGCTCTATAGTACACCGCTCTGGAGCCAGCTCAGTTCCAAATCGAATACAATCAACGCTAACCCGATTAGGCCCGAAGCATTAATCAAATCCTCTCCCTCTCTCATCACTGCCCCTCCACACCCCTAACCCAAACCTTGCCTTATCCTACACACACACACACACACAACCCCTCCTCTTAACAAAACTCAGCCTTATCTCAGCTATCCTACCCAAACAACCTCCCCCAAACACACAGATGAGGTAGTAACATAAATAATGGAACACAGCCATTAGAGACATAACGCTGCCTCCCCTCTGATCTTTTGACCTGCAGCCAGACTCAGGGATGAGAGGTCGAGCATATCACTATGACAACCTGTGACCTCTGAACTCCCAAAACCAACACGAGCCAACCGGCTGAGAGGTAATGGCTGCTGCAGCCAATAACCATAAACCAGTGCTGCCAGGKGGCAACCATTCACAGTGATGTAATGGGATGTGTTAGCACAGAACGCTGCTGCTAGACATCCATCACACTGGTTGACTGGAACTGAGCCCAGCCCAACACGCCAGCTCGCACACACACACACACCTCTCAGTGTAAGGAGCTAAAATGAGTTTCAGCGTGACTGACCCTGGAGGGATGAGCTGAAATAACAGCGCTAACGGGTAATGGACATGTGCGCGTGTGTGTGAGAGAGTGAGTGAGTGTACATTAGAGGCACTTGGGCAAACAGAGACAGAAATACCTATGTCCCAAATGCTGGAAAACCTCCTTCAGCTTGAGAGTGGAAGCCAAGACAATGAGACAGAGAGAGAGGAGCGATCGGATCCTGTAGAGAAGGACAGAAGGGGGGCAGAGAGAGAGAGAGGAGATAAGAATGGGGAGATGGGAATACGGAAGGAGAGAGGGGGATTGGGAGAAGAGGGGGGAGGGAGGAGGAGAGAAGGAGAGGGGCAGTAAGGGGGGTTATTTTTAGGACTGGGTACTGCAGACTCACAGCTGAATACACAGTGTGTTCTACAGAGGACAGGCATGCCATTATACACAGACAAGCATAAACACCACACAGGCACGTGCTCCCTCCCTCTTTACATTTGACATTTGAGTTATTTAGCAGACGCTCTTATCCAGGGCGACTTACGGTTGGTGCATTCATCTTAAGCTACTGTGGCTAGGTGAGACAACCTCACATCTCAGTCATCGATTTTTTCCTCAATAAAGTAGCTATCACCAATCAGAGCTAGAGTCTCTCTGATACAAATACAAACAACCCACAGAATAAAGCAGGAATATTAGTTATCATAGCCCCATAGTGAGTGGCATGACACACACACACAGGGTTTGAATTGGCGCACAGACACTACAGTGTCATCAGTGTGCAGCAACGGGGGTTGGAAAGGGAGGAAAAGCACTGTGCGTGCGTGCGTGGGAGATAAGAGGATGAGCACGGACGAGGCTATACATTATCCCTGTGTCAAATGGAGAGATGAACGGGACAGAGTCCAACAGGACCCAGACCTCACCCCTAAACACACACGCTCTGAGCCAGTTAAACACAACCCTTCAGGGCTGCCTGGACCGCTACCCTTTAACCAGCTTTACCAATGTCTCAGTCTCACATGACGACCCTTTGAGAAGATAAAAGACTCGGTGCTTCGTCGTCTCCCTCGGTGTGTGCGAGGAGCAGAAGGCCACACCGGTGCGGTTATTGAGGAGCGGTTATTGAACCCCCTGTCGTCTGACAGTCAAGTCAATAACTGTCAGCCCATCCATCCTCTCTTCCTSTAGCACCTTCCTCCCACCAGCCCTCTCGGCCTTACAGTTACACATCTTGCTATTTACKKCTYCTTCTCCTTTAAAGCCATACCAYACTAACGAGGTCTAACGAACTGCTTCCGGACGACTCGGGACAGCCATCCAGAGGAGCACAACAGGGAACRTGCGAGTGTGTCCCAAAACACGGGCTTCCTCTTCGCAAGGAACAGCTGGAATAGTTCCCATTCCCACAGGACAGAGATAGGAGGGACACATGTACTGAGGGGAACACACACAAAACACACACGCAAGATGGATGTGAACATTAAAGCAGTAAAATGCCTATGTTATCTGGAAGTGTATTCCAACAACAAAGAGCAGATCAATTATTTMATCCTTGCACGCTTCAATGGTTTGTCACTTCACCGTCTTTTCTGCCCACTGTTATCCTTTCCCTGATCTYTCTCTTTTCCTGTTGATCCTCCCCTTTCCCACGACCCGCCCCAGGCCCCACCTCTAAMCCATAAAGCCCTAGAGAACAGGTGTGCCCACCAGGTGCCCCTAGGGATCGTCCCRGAGACACCCAGGCCAGGCTCAGGTGGTTGTTGCGTCCCACAGTCCCAGTTCTGTTCCCACTGGACCAGCCAGCGGTGCTTCCGGTCTTTGTCCGGGTCGCTCCTGGTGTGACATTCCTCCTCTTCACCCGAGTGAGGGTTAGGAAGCCAGGAAGAGAAACATTCCACCCTCCCGCCTCCAGCTCAGGCTTCTCAACAGTTTCAGCTAGTCTCCTTTCCTCTCCATTATCTCCTCTGATTTGGCTGTGAAGGCAGAATGGCTAGGAAATGAGACTAGGATAGGAAGCCATTCAAGAGTATCCCCTGCCTCTCAGCCATATTTCCCCTTAGCTCACTACCTCCTCCCAATACCACCTTAACCCCACTTGCAGTCAAGAYGACCAAGCCTTCACAAGGTTAATCATTTATCTGCACAAGTGTCATCTTCAACACACACACATATCCTGCCACCCAAGACCCTCCAAAAGAGTCCTGAGACTATCAGCACCAACATACAGCGTCCGACACGCACACACACACGTAACATGAGTCCAGCTACTGTACCATAACAGAACAAACCCTTTTTGTGATGTCAATTTTCCTTCGGCTAGATTTATTTCCGTCAGCCTCTTGGCAGTTTGCTAACAAGGTTCCCATGACTTCCCACAGCGCCAGAGCTCCACAGTGTTAGCTGAACTAGTGAACCAGAGTCAACAGACACTGTACTCTGCTGTCACTGTGCTGTCACTGTGCTGTCACTGTGCGGGTTGGGATATGAGGGTCTGTGAGGGAATGTGAACAATGTGCCTGTCAGAACAGTGTGCTAGCCCCCCCACTATGTGAAGTTACATCCCGAGGTAGGGTTTGTTCTGTTATGGTAGCTGAAGTCATGTTACTCTGTGTGCCGGCATATAGAGTTCGCTGTGCGGAGATCACAGCTCCATGACTATTTCAACATGGCAGACAGGAAAGACTAACGTGACACCATCACGCTGTATTAGACACAGTCACTCTGTGCTGTTGTGCGTGTGTCTACTTCGGGGAATTTCCCTATGAGTGTGTATGAGTACAGTATGTGAAGTGTGTATATGTGTCTGTACACTATTTGTGGTGTGTGTGTGTGTACGAGTGCTACTGTTCGTGTGTGTGTGTGTGTGTGTGTGTGTGTGTGTGAATAATCCGTCTGTCTGCTGCTGCTCGGACAATGCCACGCTCTAATCTCCAGATTACAAGCCAATGTCCCAACCCCCACAGGGAAAAGCATGATGGGACAGTCTCCCCAGGGGGAGGGAGGGAGGGAGGGAGGGAGAAAAAAAGAGAGAACAAAGACAGAATGTGAGTGCTCACACACAGTGCTGGTCTGTGCATGGTACCGGGGTGGTGTTAATCAGTCCCTGGGCTCCTTCCAAAAGGGCAGCTCCAGTTCCCACAATGCCCCTCTTCAGGCAACGACAGGAGGGCATTAGGATAGTCTACAGAACCCCCCCCTGCGGCTTCCCTCCATCAAACTCTTTTCAGGGACAGAAAGTGTATCCCTCAGTGGAAGTCGTCGTCCCATTCCCACCAGAACACAGGCCCCACGTACATTGACTCTAGTCCAGAGCCATTCACATAAGATGACATCACAGCCAGATAACAATAGACCGGTATTGTACTGTTGCCCTACATACACATTGCAGGCTGATATAAAATGGCTGATTACTGTATATATGATCTCAACGCTCTCCATAGACCAGCAGGAAGGAAGCTGCGGCTCTGTCGCCATAGCAGGCCAAGGATGTGTGCGCGTGTCTAACACACCTTGAAAGTAGTCTAATCGTTYGGAGAGCAGTACACCAGACAATGAGACAGCGACGACCCCTGACAAGATTGCTAAAACACCATGACWAGTCATCAGATCATACCACTAATCAACGATACTGAAAGTCTTTTACAGTTGAGCTGTCCACACCACAACTTCCTCAGTTTCACTTTAAAACGGTCAACACAGAGACGGAACGAGATCCCCACCATACAAACAAACGCCCAAGCCCACCCCTCTTCCACATTCCATACATGGCTGACATAGCTTCCATAAYCAGCACGTGTGCATATGTGTCTGTCCCTCCGCCTCCCCTCGCTAGTTATGCTGATTCAGTCACCCATGTTCTAAAGCAGGCCTGGGAAAAAGAGCTGGNCAGCACGTGTGCATATGTGTCTGTCCCTCCGCCTCCCCTCGCTAGTTATGCTGATTCAGTCACCCATGTTCTAAAGCAGGCCTGGGAAAAAGAGCTGGTCAACAGTTGTCACACACACACACACACAGCAGGGGTTGGACACAGGCAGCTGCTACGTAAGTGGAGATAGCCAATAAGTCATTAGGTTTCAGGCGTGGTCACCCATCAAATGAGCTCCACTACACTTTAAATGGTGTATTGTCAATACTTGGTCATGTGCAGTATAGACAATATACATGACTATGGAATTGGGAAAATAGCAATGATAAAGTGTTAGAAGTAACACCTCGGTGTATTCCMTCTTACAGAATGCTGTTCTCTGGCTAGTTCTCTAGCCGTCTGTACATTCCTTTACCTCTGTTCTAAGACTCTAACTGTGTCTGTGTGAGAGTGAGGCACACTCAGGCTGCAATAATTACACTCATTATCAAGCCTCCAATTAGACTGCCCCGGGAAGAAAAAAAAATGCTAAGCGACCCAAAATACACCCAATGACAACGGACCGTGTCCCGAAGACACAAGGCATCAGATGACAAATAAACAGGGGCTTCGTCAGGATCCACTCCTCCTCCTCCCCCTCTTCTCTGTCCTCCTCTCGTGAATCAGGAACTGAGGGAAAGCATCTGATTGCCMCTATTGATAATCTGATGTCACATTCCACACATCCAGGCAAACAGTTTAACCCTTGGCTGACCAGACGGAGGGGAGAGGGGGGAGGCAGAGGGCTGTGTGAGTTAGCCTGCCTTCCCAATCCATCTCTTCCTCCACACATAACCATACGAGCAGGAGTAGGGACGTGCACGCCTCACCGGCACACACATGAACATTCACACAAGGACTAAAGAGGAATAAAGTYGTGGAAAATGTATATCTTGCTCTCTCGCCCCGCACGCACATATAAACACGCAGTTATTCATCCCGCTGTACGGTGTTGGCGATGTCTTCAGTGATAGGTACAGATCAGGCTGTGGGCACGGTGTGTGTGCTGTATCTCTCGTCCCGAATCAATGAGCTCTCTCAAGACACGGTAACAGAACACAAGATTAAAACCTGATGTGATAGTGAAAGAGAGAGCGAGAGAGAAATCTCGTAAGTTGGGACGGACAGAAATCGAGACAGAGATAGCGCCTGGTTCTGTTGTCAATGGCAACAGTGTGATCTAACCTAGGATGATCCTCTGTAAGCCTGTCAGAGTGAGATATCCCCCCCTCCCATAGCARACAGGAACTTTATCATCATACTGGGTACTTTAGCACATCTGCACTGYRAATGTGTGTACTGTCATTGTGGGCATTACTCTGTTAACACCACCCCCAACCCACCAGATTTAACACATTCATATAGGGAGAATAGTCTGGACCCCAGTGGTGTAAAGTACTTAAGTAAAAATACTTTAAAAGTAATACTTAAGTAGTTTTTGGGGGGGGGGTTGACAACTTTTACTTTACTACATTCCTAAAGAAAATGCTGTACTTTTTACTCCATACATTTTCCCCTGACACCCAAAAGTACTCGTTACATTTTGAATGCTTAGCAGGACAGGAAATGGTCCAATTCGCACACTCTATCAAGAAGAACATCCAGGTCATCCCGATGCCTCTGATCTGGCAGAAATACTAAACACAACACTTTGGTTTTTAAATGATGTTGAGTTGTTGAGTGTGACCCTGGCTATCCCATAAATAAAAAATAAATAAAATTGTGGCCGTCTGGTTTTGGCTAATATAAGTGAATGTTTTATTTTTTCGTACTTTTACTTTTGAACTTAAGTATATTTTTTAGCAAATAAGTATCAAAAGTTAATGTAAGTAATATTTAAAACCAAATACTTTAGACTTTTACTCCATAGTATTTTACTGGGTGAACTTTTCACTTGATCCATTTTCTATTAACGGTCTCTTTACTTTAAACTCAACTATGAAATAGAGTTACTTTTAGAGGTACTCTATCGAGTACTTTTTTCCACCACTGCTTTGGAGCCGTCTCCTCTGCTTTTTCATCCCTCATCTCATCTCTCCTCTCCCTCCCTCAGACTTTGATCTGCTGATTTATGCATGTGAAGGCAGACAGACAATATGGATGAACATCTTGTCGACAGACAGACATGGCCAAGACACTGTGGGTATGTAAGACAAGAGGGTCCCATGAAAAGAAACTTCCACATAGGACCTTCCGCAAAGACAGAGGGAGAGTAGAGGATGGCACCGGCTTAGAGTCTAGTGTCAAAGGAGCGAGAGAGGGGAGTTTGACACACACACAGAGACAGAGCGAGAGAGACAGACAGAGCGAGAGAGACAGAGCGAGAGAGACAGAGCGAGAGAGACAGAGCGAGAGAGACAGAGCGAGAGAAAGAGGGGGCTGGCAAAAGACAGACTGTACAGCACGATATTCTGTGCATCTACCATGAATAATCGACATGATCATATCCAACCGGACCTGAGATGATGAGCGTGAGCCCTTTCATGAGTCACGACAGAGGAAATTCACAGAGCACCAGTACACCATCACAACTGTATATCATCTGATTCTTTCTCTGTTATCCTTCCATGCACTTCACCTCCCAGCACTGAGACTGATCAATATCAAGGTTATTGTGGCATRGTGTTATCAGCAGGGTTACACTGTAGCACTAGAGACAGATTAGAGAGAGTTGGGACAGAAAAATGAGGGTTTGGGCCAGTATAATTAGCCTGTCATGAGGGATTGGTTTCACACAGATAGAACAACCTGGCTACATACTCCTGATCTGGGTCATTCTAGCTGCAGGGAACTGCTAGGTCTAACCTGAGTACATGTACACACATACCTCTGGCCAAGAACTAACTGACAACTACTAAGATTTGACACACACACACCTATGGTGGATGAAAAACACACTCCGGACACATGCAGTACTGGGGGGGATAGATGGTGGGGCAGGTGCATATTTCAGCCCAGGGCCATATTGGCTCCAGAAGCACAGTAAAGGGCTGTTCCAAACAGACATGTAGGSTACACCACCACTGGAAAAACATCACAGGGGTCAGAGGTGAAATGATATAGCTCCAATGAGACGAGCACAGGAGGACGGGCGTCATCACAACCACACACCTGTCGAAATTCGGAACTGCCAATAGGATAGGAAAGATGGACATAATGTGTTACCTCAATTCTTCTCTATGTTGGCCTCTTCCAGCTACACTAACAAGGTATGACATCAATGGGGGATGTATCCAATGCCAGTCTGCTTGCCTGGTATCTTTGTGGCATGGTTTTCAGAGGGAAATCTGACTGAACTGATCCAGTTCCACCAATTCTACCATGATATTGTTTCCCTGAGGAGGCAGTCACAGCTAAGTGCTGCTAGACTGAGATTAGAGTGTGCCAGGTATTACTGTGGTCCAAGKAACCAATTCCTCGTCATCACTATTACACTTACAGTAACCCTAGTTCAGACATCTATATGCTGTGAATTGTAACTTATTGGCCTAACAACCTTACATTCATTGATAACATTGTACACAGTAGCCAATCCGTTTCATATATGCACATTTGACAAACGTACAATCTGCGACCCCTGTTATGGACCGTAAAGCCTGTAATACATTGTTATTTTAACGGTACAGATAAGGCTACAGCAAAACATCATCAAATTGGGCAAAAACAAACGAAGCCAGTGTAACACTGAAAGGAATCTGTGTATWAAATGTGATGACATGCATCTAACTGGCACGGCTCAAGGCATTGACTATTTACATATACTCAGCACTTTCAATATAACCTACTATATGTAACGTTACATGCTTCGATTTTCCTGGGTTATAGCCTAAAAGGTGTTGAAAACATGGTGTTGAAAATCGAATGGTGCGTAAGTTAGCCTATAGGCTGAAGGCAAATAAACAGCAATGGTATTGCCCATTGTAACCACTCACTAAGGTATTTAAACCACACATATAATTGTGTTAATAGAACTCCTATTAGTAGGTGTCCGGTAGCTAGTCCTATTTTGACAAGCGAGCAAAATAGTTGGTCAACTCAACCAGACCCTTGTGGCGACGCAACATTGCGCGCTGGCAACATTGTTTCTAGTCCTTTCAAAGCGKCATTGCAGTAGCCATTCTGATGGATAGTGTGCTTGTAAACCTACATGAAGCCACAACATTTGGCTACTTATTAATTAGACTATATTCTGTTGATCTCTGTCCCCTAATCGTTTATTCAGTTATTAGACTATATCTGTTGATCTCTGTCCCTAATCGTTTATTCAGTTATTAGGCTATATCTGTTGATCTCTGTCCCTAATGTTTCTTCAGTATTAGGCTATATCTGTTATCTCTGTCCCTAATCGTTTATCGCTTATTAGACTATATCTGTTGATCTCTGTCCCCTAATGTTATTCAGTTATTAGGTAATATCTGTTGATCTCTGTCCCTAATCGTTTATTCAGTTATTAACTATATCTGTTGATCTCTGTCCCCCTAAATCAGTTTTATTCACGTTATTAGACTATATCTGTTGATCTCTGTCCCCTAATACGTTTATTCAAGTTATTAGGCTATATCTGTTGAGATCTCTGTCCCCTAATCGTTTTATCAGTTATTAGACTATATCTTGTGATCTCTGTCCCCTAATAGTTTATTCAGTTATTAGACTATATCTGTTGATCTCTGTCCCCTAATAGTTTATTCAGTTTATTAGACTATTTGTTGATACTCTGTCCTAATCGTTTATTCAGTTATTAGACTATATCTGTTGATCTCTGTCCCCTAATAGTTTATTCAGTTATTAGGCTATATCTGTTGATCTCTGTCCCTAATTCGTTTATTCAGTTATTAGACTATATCTGTTGATCTCTGTCCCCTAAATCGTTTATTCAGTTATTAGGCTATATCTGTTGATCTCTGTCCCTAATCGGTTTTATTCAGTTATTCGACTATATCTGTTGATCTCTGTCCCTAATCGTTTATTCAGTTATAGCTATATCTGTGATCTCTGTCCTATGTTTATTCGTTTATAGACCTATATCTGTTGATCTCTGTCCCTAATCGTTTATTCAGATTATTAGGACTTATATCCTGTTGATCTCTGTCCTAATCGTTTATTCAGTTTATTGGACTATATCTGTTGATCTCTGTCCCTAATCGTTTATTCAGTTATTAGACCTATATCTGTTGATCTCTGTCCCCTAATAGTTTATTCAGTTTATTAGACTATATCTGTTGATCTTTGTCCCTAATAGTTATTCGTTATTAGACTATCATCTGTTTGATCTTGTCCTAATGTTATTCAGTTATTAGACTATATCTGTTGATCTCTGTCCCCTAATAGTTTTTCAGATTATTAGGACTTATTGTTGATTCTCGTCCCCTAATCGTTTATTCAGTTATTAGACTATTATCTGCTTGATCTCTGTCCCCTAATCGTTTATTCAGTTATTAGGCTATATCTGTTGATCTCTGTCCCCTAATTGTTTATTCAGTTATTAGACTATATCTGTTGATCTCTGTCCCTAATCGTTTATTCAGTTATTAGGCTATATTGTTGATCTCTGTCCCCTAATCTTTATTCAGTTATTAGACTATATCTGTTGATCTCTGTCCCCTAATCGTTTATTCAGTTATTAGAACTATATCTGTTGATCTCTGTCCCTAATAGTTTATTCAGTTATTAGACTATATCTGTTGATCTCTGTCCCTAATAGTTTATTCAGTTATTAAGGCTATATCTGTTGATCTCTGTCCCTAATCGTTTATTCAGTTTATTAGATATATCTGTTTGACTCTGTGTCCCCTAATCGTTTTATTCAGTTATTAGGCTTATTCTGTTGATCTCTGTCCCTAATCGTTTATTCGTTTTAGACTATATCTGTTGATCTCTGTCCCCTAAATCGTTTATTCAGTTATTAGACTATATCTGTTTGATCTCTGTCCCCTAATTAGTTTATTCAGTTATTAGACTATATGCTGTTGATCTCTGTCCCTAGTAGTTTATTCAGTTATTAGACTATATCTGTTGATCTCTGTCCGCTAACGTTTATTCAGTTTTAGACTATATGTGTTGATCTCTGTCCCTAATAGTTTATTCAGTTATTAGACTATATCTGTTGAATCTCTGTCCCTAATCGTTTATTCAGTTATTAGACTATATCTGTTGATCTCTGTCCCCTAATAGTTTATTCAGTATTAGCTATATCTGTGATCTCTGTCCCCTAATCGTTTTATTCAGTTATTAGACTATATCTGTTGATCTCTGTCCCCTAATCGTTTATTCAGTTTTAGGCTATATCTGTTGATCTTCTGTCCCCTAATTGTTATTCAGTTATTAGACTATATCTGTTGATCTCTGTCCCTAATCGTTTAATTCAGTTATTAGACTATATCTGTTGATCTCTGTCCCTAATCGTTTATTCAGTTATTAGGCTATATCTGTTGATCTCTGTCCCCTAATAGTTTATTCAGTTATTAGGCTATATCTGTTGATCTCTGTCCCTAATCGTTTATTCTAGTTATTAGACTATATCTGTTGATCTCTGTCCCCTAATCGTTTATTCAGTTATTAGGCTATATCTGTTGATCTCTGTCCCCTAATCGTTTATTCAGTTATTAGACTATATCTGTTTGTCTCTGTCCCCTAATAGTTTATTCAGTTATTAGCTAATCTGTTGATCTCTGTCCCCTAATCGTTTATTCAGTTATTAGCTATATCTGTTGATCTCTGTCCCCTAATCGTTTTCAGTTATTAGACTATATTGTTGATCTCTGTCCCCTATAGTTTATTCAGTATTAGACTATATTTGTTGTATCTCTGTCCCCTAATAGTTTATTCAGTTATTAGACTATATCTGTTGATCTCTGTCCCCTAATCGTTTATTCGTTTAGACTATATCTGTTGATCTCTGTCCCCTAATAGTTTATTCAGTTATGTAGGCTATATCTGTTGATCTCTGTCCCCTAATCGTTTTTCAGTTATTAGACTATATCTTGTTGCTCTCTGTCCCCTAATCGTTTATTCAGTTATTAGGCTATATCTGTTGATCTCTGTCCCTAATCGTTTATTCAGTTATTAGACTATATCTGTTGATCTCTGTCCCCTATCTTTATTCAGTTATTAGACTATATCTGTTGATCTCTGTCCCCCTAATCGTTTATTCAGTTATTAGACTATATCTGTGATCTCTGTCCCTAATAGTTTTTCAGTTATTAGACTATATCTGTTGATCTCTGTCCCTAATAGTTTTATTCAGTTATTAGACTATATCTGTGATCTCTGTCCCCTAATCGTTTATCAGTTATTAGACTATATCTGTTGATCTCTGTCCCCTAATAGTTTTATCAGTTATTAGGCTTATCTGTTGAATCTCTGTCCCTAATCGTTTATTCAGTTATTAGACTATATCTGTTGATCTCTGTCCCCTAATCGTTTATTCAGTTATTAGGCTATATCTGTTGATCTCTGTCCCCTAATTGTTTATTCAGTTATTAGACTATATCTGTTGATCTCTTGTCCCCTAATCGTTTATTCAGTTATTAGGCTATATCCTGTTGATCTCTGTCCCCTAATCGTTTATTCAGTTATTAGACTATATCTGTTGATCTCTGTCCCCTAATCGTTATTCAGTTATTAGAGCTATATCTGTTGATCTCTGTCCCCTAATAGTTATTCCAGTTATTAGACGTACTATCTGTTGATCTCTGTCCCCTAATAGTTTATTCAGTTATTAGGCTATATCTGTTGATCTCTGTCCCCTTAATCGTTTATTCAGTTATTAGACTATATCTGTTGATCTTCTGTCCCCTAATCGTTTATTCAGTTATTAGGCTATATCTGTTGATCTCTGTCCCCTATTGTTTATTCAGTTTTAGGCTATATCTGTTGATCTCTGTCCCCTAATCGTTTATTCAGTTATTAGCCTATATCTGTTGATCTCTGTCCCCTAATCGTTTATTCAGTTATTAGACTATATCTGTTGATCTCTGTCCCTAATAGTTTATTCAGTTATTGACTATATCTGTTGATCTCTCTGTCCCCTAATAGTTTATTCAGTTATTGACTTTTGTTGATCTCTGCCCCTAATCGTTTATTCAGTTTTAGACTATATCTGTGATCTCTGTCCCTAATAGTTTATTCAGTTATTGACTATATCTGTTGATTCTCTGTCCCTAATCGTTTATTCAGTTATTAGACTATATCTGTTGATCTCTGTCCCTAATAGTTTTATTCAGTTATTAGGCTATATCTGTTGATCTCTGTCCCCTAATCGTTTATTCAGTTATTAGACTATATCTGTTGATCTCTGTCCCCTAATTGTTATTCAGTTATTAGACTTAATCTGTTTGATCTCTGTCCCTAATCGTTTATCAGTTAATTGGCTATATCTGTTGATCTCTGTCCCTAATCGTTTATTCAGTTATTAGACTATATCTGTTGATTCGTGTCCCTAATCGTTTATTCAGTTATTAACTCATATCTGTTGATCTCTGTCCCCTAATAGTTTATTCAGTTATTAGACTATATCTGTTGATCTCTTGTCCCCTAATCGTTTATTCAGTTTTAGCTATATCTGTTGATCTCTGTCCCCTAATCGTTTATTCAGTATTAGGACTATATCTGTGATCTCTGTCCCCTAATAGTTTATTCAGTTATTAGACTATATCTGTTGATCTCTGTCCCCTAATCGTTTATTCAGTTATTAGGCTATATCTGTGATCTCTGTCCCCTAATCGTTTTATTCAGTTAATTAGACTATAATCTGTGATCTCTGTCCCCTAATAGTTTATTCAGTTATTAGACTATATCTGTTGATCTCTGTCCCTAATCGTTTATTCAGTTATTAGTATATCTGTTGATCTCTGTCCCCTATGTTTATTCAGTTATTAGACTATATCTGTTGATCTCTGTCCCCTAATCGTTATTCAGTATTAGACTATATCTGTTGATTCTGTCCCCTAATCGTTTATTAGTTTTAGACTATCTCTGTTGATCTCTGTCCCCTAATAGTTTATCAGTTATTAGACTATATCTGTTGATCTCTGTCCCCTAATCGTTTATTCAGTTATTAGGCTATATCTGTTGATCTCTGTCCCTAATCGTTTATTCAGTTATTTAGACTATATCTGTTGATCTCTGTCCCTAATAGTTTATTCAGTTATTAGACTATATCTTGTTGAATCTTGTCCCCTAATCGTTTATTCAGTTATTAGGCTATATCTGTTGATCTCTGTCCCTAATCGTTTATTCAGTTATTAGACTATATTGTTGATCTCTGTCCCCTAATAGTTTATTCAGTTATTAGACTATATCTGTTGATCTCTGTCCCCTAATCGTTTATTCAGATTATTGAGGCTATATCTGTTGATCTCTGTCCCCTAATGTTCTATATCAGTTATTAGGCTATATCTGTTGATTCTCTGTCCCCTAATCGTTTATTCAGTTATTAGGCCTATATCTGTTGATCTCTTGTCTCCTAATCGTTTATTCAGTTATTAGGCTAATATCTGTTGATCTCTGTCCCTAATCGTTATTCAGTTATTAGGCTATATCTGTGATCTCTGTCCCTAATCGTTTATCTCAGTTATTAGACTAATCTGTTGATCTCTGTCCCCCTAATCGTTTATTCAGTTATGCTATATCTGTTTCTCTGTCCCCAATCGTTTATTCATTAAGACTATATCTGTTGCATGTTTTGTAAGTTTGCCACAAAGATGCTCTGTTTTCTTTTATTCTCTCATGTCTTGTGGGCATATGAGATGGTTGCCATCGGACAGGATTGAGGAGTGGTATTTAGTGTTTTGTGTCCAATTATTTTGTTTCCTTGTTTGTTGTTGACCATGACTGAAATGAGCTTTGAGGCCAGGCTGAAATGAGGGAAAGCTTCCATTCAATTATATGTGTGTGTGTGTGTGTGTGTGTGTGTGTTTGGTTTGGTTTTACTATCCTTGTGGGGACCAAAAGGGTTACATCAGGGTTAGGTTTGGGGGGTTTAGGGTTACGGTAAGGGTTAGGTTAAGGGTTAGATGTAAGGGAAAATAAGATATTGAATGGGACTCAATTGTTTTTACCCCACAAGAAAAGTACAAACACGTGTGTGTGTGTGTGCGCATCTGTCAATGTCCTTCTCTATCAGGTTTTAAGGTAAGACCCAGATGCAGACTG
>NC_036840.1:6770413-6783328 GCF_002910315.2 Salvelinus sp. IW2-2015 | reverse complement strand
TGTCGAAGTAACAATGTTTATTACAGCAACAGGGGCAAAGGTCCAGGATGGCAGGCAGGCTCAGGGTCAGGGTCAGGTCAGGCAGAGGTCGGTAATTCAGAGTAGTGGGGCAAAGGTGCAGGACGGCAGGCAGGCTCAGGGTCAGGGCAGGCAGAAGGGTCAAAACCGGGAAAAACTAGAAAACAGGAACCAAGACAGGAGCAAGGGGAAACGCTGGAAGGTTCTACAAACRAAACAAACTGGCAACAGACAAACAGAGAGCACAGGTATAAATACACAGAGGATAATGGGGAAGATGGGTGACACCTGGAGGGGGGTGGAGACAAGCACAAAGACAGGTGAAACAGATCAGGGCGTGACATTCTCACTTGTGAACTTTGACCTAGTTGGAGAGTGGGCTACACCGGCAGCATAGGGCTACATAACAGTGGGCATATGACTGTCTGTGCATTGAAAGGAATACAGAATAWAACATATATTCTTGCAAAATGTCTCGAGCGRCAGACAGACTGAAAGTGGTCATGAATCATCTGGATCGACCATCTTCTTTTGTTGTATCCTTTTCAACTGTTTTACTGTAATTGTCAGGCTTTTTCAGAGCAGAACTGAACATTGGGAGTGGAACTATAACATTGCAAAATGTATTTATTTTCTATAAATGTGTTTATTTATCCATATAAGACTACATTATCTTATAGCCTTTGAATGCGTAAAAGGCCCGCTTGTATAGTCTAACTATTAGGCTATAGCTTATTCACAATTTAATTTGTTGTTATAATTAACGGTATAACATAGCTTACATAAATGTGTAATATCTACAAATAACAATTTTGTTATAAGAAATAATTCATATATGGCCTTAATTCATTGCATAAAGCAAGCATCTACCTCTGGCCAAAACATTGCCTACTATCAACCACAAGCACTGAGTGACACATCAATCTCCTTTTTGAGCTGTTTTTGACTATGTCAATGGCCTTATATCAGGACAGTCTAAAAGAACAGGTACTGACCCTAGCCCTACTTACTGTGCACATGACACAATGCTGAGATCAACTCAGCAGTTCATTCAACGTTGAGTTCCCATCACTCTGTATCTAAACACATGAGTCTAATAAGCGTTTATCACACTGCCATTCACTTGCTGTATCCAGGTATTTCTTTGACAATGATCTGCTGAGCACTGAGCAGAGAATCTCCTATGAGATGGCTTCCTCCTTATCAAGGGCCTGGTGTCTGGGGAGCACATTGACAGATTCAGGTAAGACCACAACACCATGAGAGAGACAACAGAAAGATCTCAGATGTGATTGAAAGGACAACACTAGATAAACAAAGAACAGGCGTCTAACGTAGAATGCTCAATGATAAAAGTAGAAAAAGACCACAGAAGAGAAAAATGCCTGAAGATCACTTCACTTGACTGTCTCCACCAGCGCTTCAATGTGTCCCCTGTCTTTGACCCCACATGCAGCATGGTTCACCAGCAGAACACTAGAACACTGCTCCTCTGTGCCAGAGACACATGGCTTTACCAGCTGGGCTTAATTAGTGATGCTACACTGAACAAGGACTGNTGAGAGAGACAACAGAAAGATCTCAGATGTGATTGAAAGGACAACACTAGATAAACAAAGAACAGGCGTCTAACGTAGAATGCTCAATGATAAAAGTAGAAAAAGACCACAGAAGAGAAAAATGCCTGAAGATCACTTCACTTGACTGTCTCCACCAGCGCTTCAATATGTCCCCTGTCTTTGACCCCACATGCAGCATGGTTCACCAGCAGAACACTAGAACACTGCTCCTCTGTGCCAGAGACACATGGCTTTACCAGCTGGGCTTAATTAGTGATGCTACACTGAACAAGGACTGAGTTTGTGTGTGTGCGTGTGTGGCAGGGCGACGTTTGAGCGGATATTCCGTYGGGAGGTGCAGGTCTCGGGGSTGGTGGTGATGAGGGACGTGYCCATCGCCAAGTCAGAGTTCGTCCCTGACCAGAAGGCCATCTCYAAGCTGCAGGACTTCCAGGAAGAGCCTGAGTTATTCCTCTACTGTAGCCTGCYTCAGGTACACACACTGCATGGACACACACACACACATAGACCCACGCACGCGGACTGCATCATAGTTTCCCTTCGAAATTCGACATCTTTTGGATTAACAGCTATTTTTGATGGGTTAATTATTCATTGCGGCTTGCTAGAGCATTGGGAACTGCCATAGTGCAGTGGTCTGAGCAGCGCTCTTTCTCTCCGAGCATCACAAGTTCGTGCCGGGCAATTGTTTTTATTTTTTTTGGTGAGCGCCGAGGGAGGCATGCATATGTTCTTAGGACCTTTTGAAACGTCTGAAATTCGAAGTCTATTTCTAGTGATCAGGCTAGGCTGACAGGGACGCATTCATTCACACACACACACACACACACAAGCTCAGAACACACACGTTCTTTGTACAGTCTTTCATTTCCTTTTTTTCCTTTTTTTCCCACATCTAGTTTTTATTATTTCACTTGTCTTTGTCTTTCTCAGATCCTGAATTCAAATCAAATCAAAGTTTATTTGTCACGTGCACAGAATACAAGCCCTTAAAACTTCTTATGGCTGCAGGGGCAGTATTGAGTAGCTTTAATGAAAGGTGCACAGAGGTGCCCATAGTAAACTGCCTGCTCCTCAGTCCCAGTTGCTAATATATGCATATTATTATTCGTATTGGATAGAATACACTCTGAAGTTCGCTAAAACTGTTTGAATTATGTCTGTGGAGTATAACAGAACTCATATGGCAGGCGAAAACCTGAGAAGTTCCACTTCCAGTTTGAATTGTTTCTGAGGTGGCAGATTTTCAACCAAGCTCTCATTGAAATTACAGCGAGATATTGATGAGTTTTCACTTCCTACGGCTTCCACTAGATGTCAACAGTCAATAGAACTTTGTCTGATGACTCTAATGTGAAGGGGGCCGAAGGAGACAGGAATGAGTAATCACTGCCACGAGCTGACCATGCTTTCACCATGCGCTGTCACGCCCTGGCCTTAGTTATCTTTGTTTTCTTTATTATTTTAGTTAGGTCAGGGTGTGACATGGGGATGTTTGTGTGTTTTTGTCTCGTCTAGGGTGTTTGTATTGTCTAGGGGTGTTTGTAGAGTTCATGGGGTTGTGTTCATTGTAGGTGTTTATGTAAGTCTATTGTTGCCTAGATTGGTTCTCAATTAGAGACATGTCTATCGTTGTCTCTGATTGGGAGCCATATTTAGGCAGCCATAGTCATTAGGTAGGTTGTGGGTGATTGTCTATGTGTAAGTTGCCAGTGTCTGCACTTGTTGTTTGTATAGTGTCACGTTTGTTGGTTTGTATAGTGTTCGTTTCGTTTTCATTAAAGAAGAATGTATTGTTATCACGCTGCGCCTTGGTCCTCCTCACTTAAATGTTATGACGAACGTGACATGCGCCTTCACATGAGGAGGACCTCCATTCCACCGCTCTTCTGAAGTCAATCTAATTCTCCAGTTGGAACGTTATTCAAGATGTATGTTAACAACATTCTAAAGATTGATTCAGTACATCGTTTGACATGTTTCTACTGACTGTTACGGAACTTTTGGACATTTCGTCACGTTATAGTGGATGCGCTTTGTGATTTTGGAATTGTTTACCGCTAACCAAAGTAGCTAATTGGACATAAATAACGGACATTATCGAACAAATCAAACATTTATTGTGGACCTGGGATTCCTAGGACTGCATTCTGATGAAGTTCATCAAAGGTAAGGAAACATTTATCATGTATTTTCTGGTTTCTGTTGACCCCAACATGGCGGCTAATTTGGCTATTGTTCTGAGCTCCGTCTCAGATTATTGCATGATTTGCTTTTTCCGTAAAGTTTTTGGGAAATCAGACACAGCCGGTTGCATTAAGGAGAGGTATATCTATAATTCCATGTGTATAACTTGTATTATCATCTACATTATGATGAGTATTTCTGTTGAAACGATGTGGCTATGCAAAATCACTTGATGTTTTTGGAACTAGTGAATGTAACGCACCAATGTAAACTCCGATTTGTTGTTATAAATATGAACTTAATCAAACAAAACATGCATGTATTGTGGTAACATGAAGTCCTATGAGTGTCATCTGATGAAGATAATCAAAGGTTAGTGATTCATTTTATCTCTATTTCTGCTTTTTGTGAAAGCAATTTTTTGCCTGAAATGGCTGTGCTTTTGTGTTTGTGGGTGACCTAACATAATCGTTTGTAGTGTTTTTGCTGAAAAAGCATATTTGAAATCGGACACTTTGGTGGGATTAACAACAAGATTACCTTTAAAATGATATAAAACACATGTATGTTTGAGGAATTTTAATTATGAGATTTCTGTTTGAATTTGGCGCCCTCACTTTCACTGGCTGCTGTCATTTCGATCCCGGTAGCGGGACGCAGCCATAAGAAGTTTTAAGCAACAGTGCAGTTTTTAAGTAAAAAAATAGGTATTAGGTAAACAAAAGATACGAAAATAAAATCTGTAAAAAAATAACGGGAGTGAGGCTATATACAGGTGGTACCGGTACAGAGTTCAACATGCCGGTGCACCTGTTAGTCGGGCTATTTGAGGTAATATGTACATGTAGGATTAGTTAAAGTGACTATGCATAGATGATAAACAGAGTAGCAGGGTAAAAGAGGGGTTGGATGGACACAATGCATAGTCCGGTAGCCATTTGATTAGCTGTTCAGGAGTCTTATGGCTTGGAGGTAAAAGCTGTTGAGAAGCCTTTTGGTCCTAGACATGACGCTTCGGTACCCCTTGCCATGTGGTAGCAGAGAGAACAGTCTATGACTGGGGTGGCTGGAGTCTTTGACAATTTGAGGGCCTTCCTCTGACACCGCCTGGTATAGAGGTCCTGGATGGCAGGCAGCTTAGCCCCAGTGATGTTCTGGGCCGTACGCACTACCCTCTGTAGTGCCTTGCTGTCAAAGGCTGAGCAGTTGTCATACCAGGCAGTGATGCAACCAGTCAGGATGCTCTCGATGTTGCAGCTGTAGAACCTTTTGAGGATCTCAGGAACCATGACAGATATTTTTTGTTTCCTGAGGGGAATAGGCTTTGTCGTTGCCCTCTTCGCGACTGTGTGTGTTTGGACATTCTAGAGTTGTTGGTGATGTGACGCCAAGGAACTTGAAGCTCTTAAGCTCTTAACCTGCATCCACTACAGCCCCGTCGATGAGAATGGGGCGTGCTCGTCCTCCTTAGATTTCCTTTGTAGTCCACCAATTCATCTCCTTTGTCTTGATTACGTTGAGGGATAGGTTGTAATTCTGGCACACCCGGACAGGTCTCTGACCTCATCCCTATAGGCTGTCTCGTCGTTGTCAGTGATCAGTCGTGTCATCTGCAAACTTAATGATGGTGTTGGAGTCGTGCCTGGTCATGCAGTCGTGGGTGAACAGGGAGTACAGTAGGGGACTGATCACGTACCCTTGAGTGTCTCTAGTGTTGAGGATCAGCTTGACARATGTGTTGTTACMTGGGGGTGGCCTGTCAGGAAGTCCAGGATRAAGTTGCAGAGGGAGGTGTTTAGTCCCAGGATCCTTAGCTTATTGATGAGCTTTGAGGGCACTACAGTGTTGAACRCTGAGCTGTAGTCAATGAACAGCATTCTCACATAGGTGTTCCTTTTGTCCAGGTGGGAAAGGGCAGTGTAGAGTGCAATAGATTGCATCATCTGTGGATCTATTTGAGCGGTATGCAAATTGGAGTGGGTCTAGGGTTTCTGGGATAATGGTGTTAATGTGAGCCATGACCAGCCTTTCACAGCACTTCATGGCTACAGACGTGAGTGCTATGGGTCTGTAGTCATTTAGGCAGGTTACCTTAGTGTTCTTGGGCACAGGGACTATGGTGGTCTGCTTGAAACATGTTGGTATTACAGCCTCAATCAGTGACAATCAGTGTTGAACATGTCAGTGAAGACACCTGCCAGTTGGTCAGCACATGCCCGGAGCACCCGTCCTGATAATCCGTCTGGCCCTGCGGCCTTGTGAATGTTGACCTGTTTAAAGGTCTTACTGACGTCAGCTACGGAGAGCATGATCACACAGTCGTCCAGAACAGCTGATGCTCTCATACATGCCTCAGTGTTGCTTGCCTCAACGCGAGCATAGAAGTGATTTAGCTCGCCTGGTAGGCTTGTGTCGCTGGGCAGCTCGCGGCTGTGCTTCCCTTTGTAGTCTGTAATAGTTTGCAGGCCCTGCCAAATCCGACGAGCATTGGAGCCGGTGTAGTACGATTCAATTTTAGTCCTGTATTGSCGCTTTGCCTGTTTGATGGTTCATCGGAGGGCGTAGCAGGATTTCTTATAAGCGTCCGGGTTAGAGTCCCGCTCCTTGAAGGCRGCAGCTCTAACCTTTAGCTCAGTGAGGATGTTGCCTGTAATCCATGGCTTCTGGTTGGGGTATGTACGTACAGTCACTGTGGGGATGAAGTCATCGATGCACTTATTGATGAAGCCAGTGTGTACTCCTCAATTGCCATCGGAAGAATCCGAAACATATTCCAGTCTGTGCATCTGACCACTTCTTTTTTTGACCGAGTCACTTGTGCTTCCTGCTTTAGTTTTTGCTTGTAAGCAGGAATCAGGAGGATGGAATTATGGTCAGATTTGCCAAATGGGGGGCGAGGGAGAGCTTTGTATGCATCTCTGTGTGTGGTGTAAAGGTGGTCTAGAGTTTTTTTTCCCTCTGGTTGCATATTTAACATGCTGATAGAAATTAGTTTAGACGGATTTCAGTTTTCCTGCATTAAAGTCCACGGCCAGTAGGAGTGCCACCTCTGGGTGGGCATTTTCCTGTTTCCTTATACAGCTGACTGAGTGCGGTCTTAGTGCAGGCATCCGTCTGTGGTGGTAAATAAAAAGCCACGAAATATAGATGGAAACTCTCTTGGCAAATAGTGTGGTCTACAGCTTATCATGAGATACTCTACTTCAGTCGAGCAAAATCTAGACTTCCTAAAATTTCGTGCACCAGCTGTTTACAAATATACACAGACTGCCACCCCTCGTCTTACCGTAGTGTGCTGTTCTATCTCGCCGGTGCAGCGTATCATGCCAGCTGAATGTTATCCATGTTATCCATTCAGCCACGATTCGGTGAAACATAAGATATTACAGTTTGATGTCCCGTTGCTTGGATATTCGTGATCGTACCTCGTCTAATTTATTGTCCAATGATTGTATGTTGGAAAGTAATATTGATGGTAAAGGCAGATTTCCCACTCGCTGTCGGCGGATCCTTGCAAGGCACCCCGCCCTGTGTTCTCTATACCTGCGTCTCTTTCTCCTGCCAATGACGGGGATATTGGCCTTGTCGGGTGTCTGAAGTACATCCTGTGCGTCCTGCTTTTTGAAGAAAACATCTTTGGCTAATCCAAGGTGAGTGATCACTGTCCTGATATCCAGAAGCTCTTTTTGCCATAAGATACGGTGGCAGAAACATTATGTACAAAATAAGTTACAAATAGCACGAAAAAAMMCCACAYAATRGCACAATTGGTTAGGCGCCCGTAAAACGGTTACCATTTCTTCAGGCACCATCTGAGCACTATTGTGGAGTGTTTCACTGGTCCAACATCATGGCCATGCACACCATGGTGGTCAACAAGCCTCCAGACACAGGTCTAACCTCTAACCCCTGACCCTCAACCCCTAACACTGACCCTTATCCAGAAAGACACACATAGACACACCTTCTAGAGTGAAAACAGGGAGCCTGTCTATTTAATGTATGTTTATTTGTGTGTGTGATCTATCTCAGGTAATAAGACATCTCGTCACTCCATGCACCAGGACCCGCATTATTTTCCATTCTGTCCGGCGGACCGTATTGTGTGTTCCTGCACCGCCATGGAGAAGGTTCACCGCCAGAACGGCTCCCTGTGTGGGTGTTGGCCATCTCCTGCCACTATGCCGGAGCTAACTGCTACTATATTGACGTGAGGGGAACCACCCAGGAGATCATAGGGTAGGAGGTGTACAAGATCRCAGCAAGGAAATATGCTGTTGATGACGTCACATGTGAGGTACATCACATCTTTGCAGCAGTGATTCAGTATACATCAAACACATTGTTAATAAACTGTGTGTAACAGTGTGCTGTGTCTAACACTGTCTGTTGCGTGTGTTATAGGATACCTGGGCTGTAAGAGGCCGTCTGGTGCAAGGGGATAGGACCAATCTGTGAGAGAGCCCGCCCACTGCAGTGTGACGGTCACTCACCACTAACAACCTACCAATCAAAGGAGATTGAAAAARGTTGACAAATCCACCAGCCAATAAACTGAGTCTCAGTGACGGGAGTAATTTATTYATTGGGCGAGAGAGAGTGTCCAAGAGTCCAGTCAGGGATGTTTTCTTGTTGTGTTCAACATATTAAACTAAATGGATGTTAATTGCACAGTTAAACATTGATTGAAGTAATCATCTTCTGCCTAACAAGAAAGTACTTACTGTGTGGTAGACTGGAGTGAGAGGAGCAGAGGTAGATTGAGAGTGAGAGAGAGAGAGTGATAGACTGGGAGAAAGAGAGTGTGTATGAGAGAGATGAGTGGATGAAGGTGAATAGCAGGCTATTGCTGTTATGAATATGAGTGTGTTTTAGTACACTTTGGAAACCAGGTACTCAGGGTGTCGCTTTGTAGACCAGTCCACCATGAAATACCAGTAACCTTGATGCCTCAATATAACAGAATCCTAGTTGTATTTTACATCACCGCCTTAACAATCAAATCTATGCTGCTTTTAATGAGTTTGTAATGAGTACTTATGTTTGAAAATTAGTTTGTGATTTCCTTTCATTATTGTCGATGTAACTGACAAAAAACAGACTCAGAATCAATTGCTTTATCRTCTGTTCCTTGGATTTCTAGTGAGGATGGTGAGATACTCTTTTGGTTTCCTCACTCCTTTGTGCCACATCCCAGACACACACACACCACCTCGGAGACCATTCTTGATCCCCTAAATCTGATGTGTTTTACCTAAACCTTCCCCTTCCCCCTCGACCCAATCTGCTTTTCAGACACACTCCCAGCCAGCTCCTCCCCCCAGCCCCAGGCCTCATGAATATTCAGCGGCTAAAGCTCTGTGAAATCTCCATCACCGTGGAGACACGTACAATCCCAGTGTCCCACCTTGTCCCAGATCCAGACACAGTGTTGGGGGGAGGTAGAGTTCTTAGAATAGTGGGGGGGGGGGGTCAGGGTTGGGGGATGGGACAAAAAGGACAATTTAAAGACAGAGAAAGAGCATTGCAATTAAGATGGGTAGCATCCAAGTCCAATTCCCATATACAGCACCAGTCTGGATACCAGGCAAGTGATAGGATCTACGTATGTGTGAAGGAAAGAAGAGTTTCCTGCTATGTGAGGCCTGTCCCTGTGTTTTCAACACGGAGGCTGAGATGTTTTCCTGACTAGGGCTTGGATACCTCTCCTGTGGAACCAAAGAAACAGCACTCTAATAGGGCTGTGTGTGTGCCGTGCCACGCTGAGTCTGTGTGTCTGAAAGGAGAACAGCCATTCCATTCAGAGGTAAAGGGAAACCCTTAAGTCTACCAGTGTAATCACAGACATCATACATGAAATCCCACCAACCCTACACATGCTAATTCAGTGTCAAAATCAATACACCACAAACGCTCATACTCTTTTCATATCACACACCCACACCACACACACACAGGGTCTCTAAAGCACTCATCACTCAGAAAAACAGAAGCCAAGGGCAGACTCCTCTGCCCAGTTTCCTACTGAGAGATCTTGAAAGAGAGCCTCTTCTTGATTTTTCCAGAAGTACATAGACACCTGCATGTGTTTTATGTAATGCATCATACCAGTCCTCAAGTGGGTCTCGAGTTCTTGCGTTAGTAAACTGCATGATGCCTTTTGCAGTATTCTGTGGAGGTGGTCTGGCTCGTTTGTCATTATTGTGGCTACATAGATACTTGAAGGTAGATTCCTTTTAGAGGAAAGAAGGGGGGAAAAAGCTGACTTCACTTGGAAAGCTTGATTGTAAACAGTAAACAGTTATCAGCTTTTTTCCCTTTTTCCCCCTCAGGAGGCTGAAAAGATTTGGCCCTCAGATCCCCAAAAGGTTATACAACTGCACCATTGAGAGCATCTTGACTGGCTGCATCACCGTTTCCCCACATGCAAAAGATATAGAAGAATTTAACGAGATTCTTATCTGTTCTACCTGGAACTTGTCAGTAATACATATGGCAGCAAATACACTAACAAGATTCATAGAAGATTATTGCAACATCTCACTTATATGGGTGGTTAACATTTAGACAACAGAAATGTTGCATGTATTATATCAAAAAAACATAGAAGAGACATGTAAGCTAAGCCTTCTAAGACCTCACATATATGGGACATACACATTTCATGTCACGTTCCTGACCTTATTTTTTCCTTTGTTTAACTTTGTTTAGTTGGTCAGGACGTGAGCTGGGTGGGTAGTCTATGTTTTGTGTTTCTATGTTGGGGTTAATGTGTTGCCTGATATGGTTCTCAATTAGAGGCAGGTGTTTGAYGTTTCCTCTGATTGAGAACCATATTAAGGTAGGGTGTTCTCACTGTTTGTTTGTGGGTGGTTGTCTCCTGTGTCTGTATGTTCGTACCACACGGGACTGTATTGTTTGTTTGTAGTCTGTACCTGTTTGTGCGTTCTTCGTTATATGTAAGTTCTCTAGTCCAGGTCTGTCTTCATCGTTTATTTGTTTTGTAGTAGTCAAGTGTTATTTTAGTGTTTCGTCGGTTTCATTTAATAAATTATGTCTACCTTCAACGCTGCGCTTTGTCCAATCCCTACTCCTCCTCTTCAGACGAAGAGGAGGAGAACGACCGTTACATTTCAAAGCACTTGGATAACACTGTCTGACGTCATTGACGCGTGTAATGTAACACTTGTTGAAAAGGAGGAGAGGAGGAGGAGGAGGAGGAGGAGGAGGGGCAGGAGAGGAAAGAAGAGGAGGAAGATGAGAGGAGGACATGAGGAGAGGAAGAGGAGAAGGAGGAAGAGGAGAGGACATGAGGAGGGTGTGTAGGAGGAGGAGCAGGAGGAGAGAAGAGGAGGAGAGGAGAGAAGAAAGTCAGGGGAAGGATGAGGAAGAGGAGGCGGATAGAAGAGGAGGAGAGAAGAGAAGAGAAGAGAAGGACAGGGAAAGGATGAGGAGGAGGAGAGGAAGAGGAAGGGAAGGATGAGAGGAGGAGAGAAGAGGAGGAGGACAGGGGAAAGGAGGAGGAGGAAGAAGGGGAGGAGGAAGGACTTTGATAGCAGCAGTGAATCTATTTCGTAATTAAGTGGAGATATCTCAACAATCATTCTCACGATAGCACATTTAGTTTGCCTGCTTGCCAATCATACCTGTGTGTGTGTGTGTGTGTGTGTATGTGTGTGAGAGAGGTACAACAAAAACACTCACCTTCTTCTATGCAACACACTCACTGCAAGGGTCACACACCATTACACACCTGGGGTGAAAGGTCATAAACCAGGTATGAAAAGTGAAAGGAAAGTAGACCATAAACAGTTGACAGGGAAGGAACTGCAATAACTGATGGTGGATTACAGTGATATTTTTCACTTACCATTTGTGTGTGAATAAGTTGTGGGAGTTCATATGAGGGTAATGTCAGTGGAGGCTGCTAAGGGGAGGACGGCTCATAATGATGTCTGGAACGGAGCATATGGAATGTCATCAAACATATAGAAACCATGTGCTCGATGTATTCAATACCATTCCACATATTCGCTCCAGCCATTTCTACGTGCCCGTCCTCCCCATTTAAGGTGCCACCAACCTCCTGTGGAGGGTATAGCACATTGTTTGTAACTTATGAGAGCTGTGCCCGTCGGGGCAATGAGAGTACTGAGATCATCCATACCAGAGTGGCGAATGGGCTCTGCTGTTTGTATATGCCCAGGTCTGTCACGGCTGGCATGCATCAACACGAAACACACACGCCTTTCTCAAAAACATATGCATCTACCAACAAAATACAACGATGGACACACACAGATAAAGTATACACACAGAGCAAAGGCAAACATATTTTAATCCCCATCTCATCTCCTCATTAAGAGTCTCCTGGTCTACAAGTCTTCCAAGCAGCGAAAACATCAGAGTTGAAACACAAACACAACACTACATCTTCACACGTACAAACTGACGGATACAAAAGCAGCTTTGACATCTCCAGCGAGACCCTAGTCACTGATTGGACAGTGATGAAAGATGTGTCCTCATTGGCCTGAACTGACCTCAGATCAGTAACCCGGAGCAGACCACACAACACACAATATCACACACACACAACTATCCTACTCAACTCCCTGCGCTGTGTGTGGCTCTTATACCGTGACTTAGATCAGTGACACCCTTATGTTTGTGAGGTGTAATGAACGTCAATCTCTGCCTCTGCTCCTTCTCACTCGCTCTCTCCTTCTCTATACTTCCCACTCTCTCATCCTTCTCTCCTATCTCTCCTTCATCCTCTCTTCTGCGTGAAACATTTTGTTTGGAAGTTCAAATGATCCTTAGAGTGCCTCGAACTCATTGCACTCTGCAGATTTTTCTTGTGTGTTCTTAAGTGTCTCTCAGTAACGACAACACAGATTCTGCCTCAGGTTATGTTTCATGCCCCCCTCCTCTGGGCGAATGAAATTCCAGCTGTCCCCTCCCCAAAACTCCCTCTCTTTCCATTCACACCACCATCTCTCCTCCCTCCCTCTACTCCCTCACCTCTCCCCCCTCTCTCAGTTCATAACTTGACTGTTCGCGGCTGCTTCACTGTATTCTTCATCATGTCCTGGACTCATCTGGTCTTTCTTTCTCTGCTCGCACACCT
>NC_036840.1:6766551-6769564 GCF_002910315.2 Salvelinus sp. IW2-2015 | reverse complement strand
TAGACATCAGCACACAACACACACACACCACACACACACACACACACACACACACACACAACACACACACACACACCCACACACACACAACACCACACACACACACACACACAACACACACACATACCACACAACACAGGCAGCAAAAGGAGTCACAGGGTAGTATGGAGCAGCCCTCTCTGTCCCTCTCAGCCAGTCCCAGAGACAGATAGGCTGTCGTCTGCTCCAGCTCCCTGTCAGTGCATCTCTCTGGGCCACCGGTCAGAGAAAACAAGCCCACATTCCTGGAAAGTTTTAGTTACAAAATACTGTTTATTTTGCCTGCCAGCCAGTCACTGAGGCGCTGGGTGTGCAYGAGAGAGAAGGGGGAGAAGTGTGTGTGTGTGCATGCATGAATGTGTGTGTATGTGTGTATACGACTTTGTTGTGACCGTGTTAGGGGAGTGATGCGCAGGTAGCAGGGAAGGCACTGCAGGAGCTGAGACAGGAATGTGTGGACCAATTAACCATTATAGTGCAGAGTGAGAGAGACAACAAGAGGAACTGAGAGAGAGAAAAGAAAGAGAAGAAACCTGAGGAGGATAATGGAACGGTCTGTTAACTTGGTCATTGGGTTACAGTAAGACACGTGAGCAGGTCTGCAGCCACGACGACAGAGAGACAGAGAGAGGGAGAGAAAGAGATATTTGTGACCTGTTTGCCACAAGAAAAGGGCAACGAGTGAAGAATAAACACCATTGTAAATACAACCCATATTAATGTTTATTTATTTTCCCTATTTTCACATCATTATAACACTGTACATAGCCATAATTTGACATTTGAAATGTGTCTATACCTTTGAAAATTGTGAATGTAATGTTTAGTGTTCATTTTCTATTGTTTTTTTTAATTTTCTTTGGCAATGTAATCATATGTTTACCATGTCAATAAATCCCTTTGAATTTAATTGAATCAGACAGAGAGAGAGAGATAGCAAACCCAACCAGTAAGCCTAGTAACTGAGAAAGTTTCCTTTCCGCAAAGCCTCATTCCACCGAACCGTTTTGTAAGAAAACAATCTACTATTCAGTGTATGTGTGTTCTTGTTGTGTGTGTACTCAAAATGTTGTGATGTTACCTTAAAACTTCTATGAGTACCCCAATGAGGGCTAGTGTCCAATGTATACAGCACCGGCCCTCTCTGTGTGTGCGTGCGTGCGTGCCGTGCGTGCGTATATAAAGATAGAGAGAGTTAGACTGCCTACAGTGTGTGACATAAGGAAAGTGTGAGGTGAGGACAGGTTGGAAGTTTGGCGCCAAACATCTTCGAGGTTCATGACGTAACTAAGACAACACATCTCACTCTACCTCACTAACCATAACACCTTCTTCCATCTCTCCTTGTTTCCCTCTCTTTTCCCCCTCCTCCCTCCCTCCGTAGCTGAGCAGAGGGTAAGGCTGTCAGCTGATGAGAGGAGGAGGGAGTACTATGACGAACAGAGGAACGAGTTTGAGAACTATGTGGAAGAGGAGCGCGATGGTAAGACCGACTAACTCTGTTCTAAAGATGAGGTTTAAAACCATAAGTGCCCATTTGGTTAAACTCAGACCCTTATATCTCTTAGTGGTAAACGCCACAGCTTGATTTATCTGCAGTAATCTAATCAAAGTAATCACACAGTGTGCTGCCCGGAACACTTTGACCACACGTCTGTGTTGGGCTTCTGGTAGTTCTCGTGCCTAGTGTGTTTCTGGAAATGGTTTTCTCCCACATAAGTAAACCGACGTGTTTCACACGAAGGACAGAAATACACTTTCTTAGTCCTCCGCGTTCTACACTGCAGGTTGGCACAAACAAAAAACCCTCAACCCTCTTTCTTTTCCCCTCTCTCGGCTCCCTTCTCCTCCTCTCTCCATCCACAGAGCAGGATGAGAGGACACGGGAGAAGACAGAGCAGTGGCGTGAGTTCCACTATGATGGACTCTACCCCCGTTATCCCCGCGGTTGGTGAGCATGCTCCATAGGCCAAGGAGATCAGAACATAGTGCACCAGCCTGTGATTGGCAGGACCCTGTGTCAATTAAGACACCTAGCCTATCAGACGGACATAACAAGAGCATGGGRGGTGGCCAAACCATCACTCATCTAGGAGTAAAAAGGTTTAAGTACAAAACGATTAAACTCAATTTTAAATTGGTAATATTATGTAATATTTTGTAACGTTTAAAGACTTTGGGTGTGGCAGGTCAAGTTCGAAAAAGGAGGCTGTCGTGATTGGTTGTGTGTTTCTATGCATGCTTATTTCAATCTCTATCTTTGTGCATGTATCTGTGTGGTGTACTGTTTGGTGTGGTCTGTGTATCTTTCACATCTGTCTGTGTATCAAACTGTGTGSTCTTTTCTGTATTGTAACTGTAATCACAAATATGAAACCTGTAACTGTAATTCAGAACCACAGACACCAATAAAGACAATACTAAAATGTACTGCTATGAAGAAAATACATTTTTTTTGACATTCGTTTTGTTGGGGCATCATATATAGGCTTCTCTTACTGTTAACAGTCAGAGTAAGTGTTGATAAATCCAGGGGGAGTGAATAGTTGTATCCTTTAGAGTCGGCCTAGAGTCTCAAGGAGATCTTATGAATCAAATGTTGTGTGTGTGGAGAGAAAAGAGAGAGAGAGTTGGGAGGAGGGTGGAGAAGAACGAGAGTGGAGAGAGAGGGGAAGCTGGAGAAAGAAGGGATGATAAAATGAGTGCGCGCGAGTGAGTCCTGGGGAAGTCAGTCATGACTGAGATTCATGTCGGGATTTCCATGCGAGACTACCAACGTTCCACAGCTGCAACTTTAGACAGCACTGGGCAGAGCAGAGACAGAGGAAACAGAGAGAGGGAAGGAGAAAACTGAGGAGGAAAGAAGTCTATATAAAAAGACAGTGATCTGAGGTCTCTACCGACAGCAAGGGTTTTAACTAGTGCCTGGTTTGTTCCTTATATGAGCCAAACCTGTCACATGGTGGTGGTGTGA
>NC_036840.1:6763906-6765907 GCF_002910315.2 Salvelinus sp. IW2-2015 | reverse complement strand
ACAGTTACTGCAATAAGAGAACACAGCATTATCATATCTGATGAACGCAGTAGCACGTGACCTGCATTGTGTTTGAGAGTGTGCCTTTCAACTGGACTCCTGAGTGGCGCAGCGGTCTAAGGCACTGCATCTCAAGCGTCACTCCAGCCCCTGGTTCGAATCCAAGCTGTATCACAACCGGCCGTGATAAAAACTGTCGTGCGTGTGTGTGTACGTGTCTCACCTGCAGTGTTTGTGTGGCAGGCGGTCCAGTGCGATGGCTCTCTGTCCACAGGGGCACTTGAAGAAGCGTTTGGTGGCGTCGTGCCACTGCAGCTCATGCTTCTCCTCCACACAGCGATCAGCAGGCTTGAAGTATGTGTACTTACACTGGAGACAAGACACAGATAAACACAGATAAATACSTATCTGTACTAAGCCGTAAAGACGCTGTTATATTGGTCTGACAGGACGGTTAAATCATGTTGCTAGTAGGTGAATTAGAATTCTGAGCAGTCTGGCCGATCTGCTATCCTACTAGGTTTACACACGCCATTGGGACCGTTGTAATCGTACCGGTCTAAATTGCCAGTTGGCTCATGGKGAATATTCTGAGGTGCTCGGAGGTGGAGCTTTCATCTGACTTACGGAAAGGAAAGCTGATGGTTCAAATCCCAGAAGTAGATTTTGACTCAACAGAATAAAACCGTTGGTTTGGTTTGGTGGTTAACTGGCAGGACAGCTGATGACACTAGAGAATAAGACCTGTGATTGGACACRGACCTTTTTACAGCTGACGGCTCGACACTTCTGCTCTCTGATGCTCCTCATCTTGTCCTCCATCGCCTCCTTCTTCACCAGGGGGTCAAAGTAACTCTCCTGCTGCTGGTACTCTGCCTAAAGAGAGAGAGAGGAACTGTTAACCCTGGACTAGGGGAAGGGGGAATCATTACAGGAGAGGGGAACTAYTATAACACTGGGCTAGAGATAAGGGGGAATCATTACACTGTTACACAGARAAGGGAGCAGTTGSACTAGGCTGCTATGGTTACGTAATTGCTGWCTCACCGCCTGTAGCTCGGCCCCGTGCCGGGACTTGGCGTTGAGGATCTTCTTGAACTCCTCTGATTGGACGTAGTCCATTTTTTCCCGCCTCTTCTTCTGGGCTGGCTCCTCCTCCTTGGCCCCAGGCTGTTCACCTGTACAGAGGCAGATCCCAGAGGATGGGTAAGAACAGGGACTCTCTGTGTGTGTGTGTGTGTGTGTGTGTGTGTGTGTGTGCTCAGGTGTGTACCATCGGGCGAGGACAGGTTCTTCTGTACCCTGGTGGTGATGTCAGTGCTGCTGCTCCTCTTCCTCTTCACAGCGTTGGGGTCTTCTTTGGCCAGCCCAGCCCCCTTCACTCTCAGCTTCTTCAGAGCAGCCAACTAGAGAGGAGAGGGGCAGCTTCWCCTTTAACCTCCAACCTCTCTGTGACCTTTGAACTCTAGCCTCTCTATGACATCACATTCTACAGTCAAATCAACAGTGCAACAGTGTACGCTAAGCATGTGATAGGATGAGCACCACCTACCTTGGCTGCTGATAGGCTGTGTGGCGTCGGGGGCGGAGGAGGGGTGTGATCAAAAAACAAGATATCATCTCCCTCGTTAAAACCCCTGCCCAAACCAGAAGGAGGAGACTATTTAAGTTGATTCCTACTAAAGGTCCAATAAAGTGATTGAAAATTGTTGAATTTGTTTAAATGCCTGGATTCCGTGAGGGGGCCCTAATTATCATATTTGGAACCAGAATCCCTGTCCACACAACCTACGTCCTGCAGTGATGTTCACCATCTTCATCAAATGTTTTCCACACTTTACCTGTCAGATAATTTCCAAAAGCCTCGGCCTACCAGTAAGCCTATGCCAAATAAAGGGCGCCCAAAATGACACGAGCCTCACTCAACGATCGCCATTCGGGTAGGTACACCGATCGAGAGCACGACGGCCCCACTCACGTTAGAGTTCCGCCGTGGAGACA
>NC_036840.1:6753282-6761288 GCF_002910315.2 Salvelinus sp. IW2-2015 | reverse complement strand
CCGACATCCTGGCAAAGGAAACCTAGGAAATCCTTCGCTTTACTTGTCTGATGCGACACCACGGACATATAACCACGCTGCAGGATTTATGAATGGMAAAGGGATGTAGGAGACTTAATTCAAGTCAGTTCGACACCTTTTAWAAACYAGTCAACACTTGCTGTTTAGTTGTCAATCAAAGCACAGTAAATAGCCTTTGGGTCATGACTCCGCGTGGCTGGCTATGTGAAACACGCAAAAGAAAATAAATGAATGTGGCCATCACGCTCTCTCCCTCCTCCGTGTAAAGAAATCTGACTGCAACCAACCACAGCGCGCACTAATTATACCGGGAGGCGGGACAGGCAGCAGACTGCGTTTCTCTGTCATTGCTCGCTTTGTGACTGACAGGCGCCTATCCTATCAATAGAGCTCGAGAAGATGCAGATCGTTCATTCTAGCGGGAGAGGACTCGATGGACTAGCGAATTGAAACGTTTAAATGAAAAGTATCCAATTTAAAATGAGTCTGTAACCGGCTAATTACCGGCGCTAATGGAAAACACTGCTTAGAGACGACTGACGTTTAAATAGATACACACACTGACCAACCAACACACACGCCCACAATATTCACTGTGACACACACACACTCACAGTGCGGCAGCGCAGGCTGGTGAGGACATGCCTCCGTAGTGGAAGCCGGTCTGACACAGTCGTTCCTTCAGGCTGTTGCCCTTCCCCTTGACCTTCCCCGTGGCCTTCCCCGAGAAAGACGACTGCAGCTCGGCMCGCTGGGCACTCATCTTCTTATACTGGGCCTTGACGTGGTACTGGCAGTACTGGCACTCATACTGCAGAGAGAGAGATAGCACATGACAACAGTCCTACACCCTCCTACTGCAGAGAGAGAGATAGCACATGACAACAGTCCTACACCCGCCTACTGCAGAGAGATAGCACATGACAACAGTCCTACACCCACCCTCCTACTGCAGACAGAGAGATTAGCAATGACAACAGTCCTACACTCTCCTACTGCAGAGAGAGAGAGATAGCACATGACAACAGTTCCTACACCCTCCTACTGCAGAGGAGAGATGGCACATGACAACAGTCCTACACCCTCCTACTGCAGAGAGAGAGATAGCAGCAGGACAACAGTTCTACACCCTCCTACTGCAGAGAAACGCTTTCACGATGTCACTCTCACAAGTTCTCAAAATGTCCCTCTCTAATTTGGCGGTGGTATATGACTGACACAGTAAAATATGAATGACACCGATCAGCCTTTAGGTCGGTTTCTGAGGGTCAGTGTGGTCAGAGAGTGGATGGAGGAGCTGTTGAGGCGTTCAGGTTGTGTGTGTTTCTGGATGCAAAGGCAAACCCACCAGGTTGACAATCTGGAGCAGGGGTCTCCGTTCTTCTTGGCTGCCTTACAGGTGCCAATAGTCCTGAGCCTCCCCCATCAACAACACCTTCTGATGGTGGTCCCACCGACAGAGACACTGGGGGAAAGATAGAGTGATGGTGAGAACACACACACATACACACACTACAGAGAAAGTAAACAGACACACACACACATACTACCGAGAACGTAAAACACAGACACACACACACCAACAATAGAAAGTAACACAGACACACACACACACCTACAGAGAAAGTAAACACAGACACACACACACATACTAGAGAAGTAAACCAGACACACACACACACACACTAAAGAGAAATTAACACAGGACACACACATCCTCACCCCGTCATATCCGTCTTTGGCCTTCATGGGGTTGGGGTTTGAGGATGCCCATGACGGTGCCTGGCTCAGTCTTCCAGTGCTCCTTATGCACCTCCCAAACAGGAAGAGAGACACGTACACTTCCAGGTCATGGAGGTCAGACGCTTCCAGATGCTGAACGTCTTAACCTGTGAGCGGAGGGAGGGAGACAAGTCTTTGCGCTGCCATCTCTGACCATCTGAAAATGAATACAGGTTGACCCACACGTCCTTATCAAGTCAATGGCTTTATTTTATTGAACATTGGTCAACCTTCATACTTCTCTGGAGTCCTGAGTGTCCATGTCAATAAAACCACATGATCAGTGACCTACTGTAGATGTTGAAGTTGCATGTTGGTATACAGTATAGAGCAGTGGAGGCTGCTGAGGCTCATAATAATGGCCAATGGAGCAAATGGAATGGTATCAAACACATGGAATCTATATGTTTGATGTATTTGATACCATTCACCTTACTCCGTCCAATCCAATTACCACGAGCCCGTCTCCCCAATTAAGGTCCCAACCACCTCCTGTGATATAGAGGGGTAATTCTGGTCTTACACTGCTGTTGCTCTGTGGTGTGGCTTTGTGACCAGCAACAGCGAAAGGTGACCTCAGCCGCAGTCCTCCAGTTTCTCCCGGGCCAGGCGCTCAGGCAACTGGGAGAGCCGGACTCAGTTTGCGGTCGGCCATCTTATACCGATCCATCTCTGTGGAGGACACGCGTGGTCGCCTGAAACCAACGAAACAATCAGAATCCAGATCGAGCTTGGCATAAGAAAACTTGGAGTGTTTGTGTGTGTTATAGGTAGATGAGTGGTGTGCGAGAGAGGTGTGTGGTGTGTGTGCTCTGACCTCAGTCCAGAGTACTTCTCGATGGCGTCGTCTTTAGGGAGAGATGGAAGGGGGTTGGCCTGTCGTACGGCGGACAGGGCTGCAGCAGCGTTGGACTGGGAAGGTAGCTGATGAACGTACAGTATTGTTGGTCCTACTACTGCTTGCTATTGGCTGGAAGGAGCTGTGAGTCTTAATCTCCACCAGTGACCTCTGGTGTCTGTAGCGGCTGCTGTAGCGCTGGGCTGGACTGGTGAGCGTCCTTTGACCTTTGCGTTTGAACAGGTCAGCGTTTTGAGCTGAGCGGTGAAGTCGGAGGACTCCTGTAGCTTGGTGCCGGCTCCTCGGTCTGGGGCAGACGAGGCGTTCCTACTGTCAAAAAACAACAGATGAAGAGATTCCTTTAAAAACACACATCCACAGCACCACCGTCGCCCATTCACTTTACACAGATGCTCCTTACATGACATGGTAAGTCCCACTGTGTTCCTGTAAGGTCAGCCTTGACTTTGATGAGAATACACTCTGAAAACAAAATGGAAACACCAAACAAACATATGAAAGTAATACCTGGGCTTGGGGGCTTGGTCTTCTGTGTGGGACGAACTGGCTTGGAGGAGCTCTGTTTGGGGGGACCCTGTGAGGGAGTGTTCGCTTTAGAAGGTGCCTTTTTCCTGGGATGCTGTTTGTGGTAGAGGTGGCTGTAGAGCTCTTCTGGGAGGCCTCTAGCTGCTGCTGCCTCTGCATTTGCTCCTGCATAATACCCTCAGCTCCTCTGAGGAACACACAGAAACACACCCAAATAAGATTAGAACCCAGTAAAGCTGCCATGAGTTAAAAAGCAAAAGGAGACCGTGTGTGAAGCTGACATACTTTAAGAGTAGGTATCTGCATTTTAGAAACATTTACTCTATACAATACTATAGGCGTTAATGCTACAGCTACAGCGCTATCGATAATCCTTTTTGAGTACTGAACTCCTTGTGGAAACCTTGGTAAATCCTTCTTGAGATTTATTGAGGTTGTCCGGAGCCTCCCCTACAGACGGCTGTGTTTCAAACTTCTTCCGTCTCTTCAATGCCATCCACATCTCCAAAGAGGCAACGGCTTCCATCCTCTTCCATCCCTCTCCAAGTCCCTCCCTGTACTCTTCATCATCATCATCGTTGTCAAACAGGTCATCTAGGTTGTCCTCCGCTTCCTGGCTAGCCTGCTGCTCCTCTCCAGCCTCGTACTCAGCCAGCAGCTGTAGAAGGTCCAGGTCATCATCACCTGACACACACACATAGTTATAGTTTTGTTTGTCAAAGCCCATATATTTCCCAACTGCTATACTCGCAAAACAAAGCGTACAGCCAAGCTAGAAAAACAAATGATGAATATGACTCTTCCAACATCCAGGGCAGTGCGAAATCCGGGGTAGCAACGTCAACGTAGCATAGCAAGTGACAAGTGTGTATCACAACCGCCAGGCAACAATGCACTTTGAGGTAATGAAGGTCACTTCGGTCCAACTTACGTTTTGTCGACTTGTATACTTTTTTTTGTGTACCCGACCTGGACGCCAACGAAACGCCGACGGAATTCTTTCACTGTCGGTCAGCCAACATACTTGGCTCATGATTGAGCTTCACTTTAGATTCGCCTGATGGCTCTGGCACGCTCTAACTATCTCGTAAGCTGCGCGTCAGCCTATCTAATTCAGTGCTTGCTTCAACCACTTAACTAACTCACTAGCAGGCGAAACCGCGTAGCGTGAAATCTCGTGCGCCAAACCGCACTGGACGCACCGCTCAGCGCACTGCCCCCTTACACAAAGAAATCGCAGCACACTTTGACGGTACGGCTGCGACGTCAGACCTATCTCGCAGGACGCACCCTTGATGTGCACCACCTGCTGACCACCACAGATATTTTGTAGGCATACGCCCATACGAGGATCTCTCAACTATCACACCTATACGCACAAAGGAGGTAGGAGACAGGTTTACCGCCGCAGCAAATACTCGCGATATCGCCAAGCAATCCTCGAAAAATGTATACTTAGTGTGACATGAAATTAGAAATTATAACACATTATTTGATACGTTTTATTTTCATTTTATTCAATGGTTTCTCTAAAGTAGGCATGGCTCATTTAAATACTAGGCAAACAGCCGCTGTGCTAATATATACACAAAGTTTGGTGGAATGCGTCACAAACATGGTTTTGTGCTAAGTCCGGGATCCGGGCTCAAGACAATATTGAATTTGAAATGGTTAAACGATAAAAGTTTTAAGAGGTTAATTAGGTGAGTCCTAAAGATCCCGGATGCACTGGGACGGAACAAACATACTGAAGATATTTAACTAGTCAAATCAGTTTAAAAAGAACAAATTCTTAATTTACAATGAACGGCATTATATATTTTTTTAAATGACAAAACAACCATCACGACGAGACAACACAACCGATGAAGAGAGACTTAAGACATCGCAGTGGCAGCAACCACAACCATGGTAGCAACACAAAATGGTATAAACATTATTGGACACCGTGACAAACAGCATCAAAGGTAAGAAGGTACAGAGACAATACATCACGCAAAGCAGACACAACTGCATGTAAGTGGTCCATGATTGGTCCTTTGAATTAAGCAGATCTGACGCCTACAGACTGCTCCAGTTGTCGTTGCATCTGCGCACGCTAGTCATCGCCTTATCACCATCACTGAGATCATAAAGCCGATTCTGGTCTATCATCCCTAGGTAGGGCGCCTGGCCGATCTACCTTGCGTGCAATCTGTTCAGATCTATCTTATACAGGGATGCGCGAATCTGCACGCCCGTATAAATACGTGCGCCCCCATCTGAGACTGGGCTTCGTCGAAACACAAGACGCCCATAGACCAGCACACACAGGCACTGACCTCGTACGATAGCCTCACCAAGCCGAGCCACACCTTCTATTCTTAGACGCACCCTATACTCATCGGTTCACATATTCATTGCTCAGACACCAGATCACGACGATATCCCTGACGGAACCTGTATAAAATATACGATCATGGCACTCCAGCCACTAGTCAGAGGTCTCAGCTAATTACCGAGCTACGACCACACTCCTGACGCTCCGACGTCGCACACACGCTCATATGACGCATCTTCATAGAGCGCTACCACTCATGGGTGTCTACCCTACACAGATATGCACCCTAGAAACGCAATGTCACCATAACGATAACGGACGACAGCCACTGTGAACGCTCACAACATACCGTAGTCATGCTAGACAATTAGACATTTCATCACAAAGAAACCGAGAACGTCTCTCGCGGATCCCTGCCGCCCTTCCCAACTCTTAGTATGGAATTATTCCAGACAAGAAGAATGTCTTCATTGGCATGTGACAAACTCCCTCAATAAATCTACGCCTTCAATGCAACATATCATCCTGATCGAAACACCGATTAACACCAGGAGCATCTGATTACATTGAAGGGACCACGAACAACTCACTATCAATGAACATGTTAAACTAAGCCCAAATTGTTGTCTCTCGCTTAAAAGAGCTGAACATCATCTAAACTCGTGCGAAGCACAGCACTGCTCATCTGAAGAAAAATACAAGTCTACCAAACTTCAAATACAAATTCCAGTTCTCCATTTAATCACCTAACAGTATATTAAACGTGATCACATTTTACAGGATGTTTTTTCGCCCCTCTAGCACACAAACAAAAGATAGTGTCCTAGGTGCACTGTAAGAATACCCATTAACTTGATAGTATTCATACTAGAGTCGATCAGAATTGTCTCTATAACACCTACGAGGACACTCTGAACCACACCGCACTAGCCAACAGCTAACCGCCATGAGATGATCACGCACCGACGACAAGACATACACTTCTGACAGCATCTGCACTCTACTAGAGAGTACGCTCACATAGAGCGAGCATATCCCTGGTACTAGCTCGCTGCCACTAAATGGGATGATGACGATGATGAAGACTCAGATGAATGCAGTCCAATGATGTGAAATTGCAAGGCTGTCCAGGTCTGGTAGGATCTCGTTGACACTGGGGCAGACGTGCTTCCGGTATATTGGCCCGCTGGCTGCTGCCAGCCCTGGCATCACCCCCTATCAGACACACAGTGGGTATGGTAACGATATTAACCCTTATATAAGTCGTGGCCAAAAGTTTTTTGAAAGAATGACAATATTAATTTTTCAAAAAGTCTGTTGCTCAGTTTGTATGATTGGCAATTTGCATATACTTCAGAATGTTTAATGAGAGTGATCAGCATGAATTGATTAATTGCAAAAGTCCTCTTTTTGCCATGCAAATGAAACTGAATCCCCCCCAAAACATTTCCACTGCATTTTCAAGCCCTGCACCAAAAGGACAGCTGCAACATGTCAGTGATTCTCTCGTTAACACAGGTGGAAGTGTTGAACGAGGGACAAGGCTGGAGATCATTCTGTCATGCTGATTAGGAGTAAGAATTACAGACTGGAAAGCTTCAAAAGGCGGTGGTGCTTTGAAGATATCATTGTTCTCTCTGTCAACTCATGATGACCTTTGCAAGGAAACACGTGCCGTCATCATTGCTGTTGCACAAAAAAGGGGTTCAGAGGCAAAGGATTTGCTGCATTTCTACCTGCACCTGCGGCCCTACCTTGGCTTAGGTAAAGATTCCACCCTAAATCAACCATCTTATCAGATCTCAAGAAACTTCAAGAAGAGCGTTTTCAATTTGTTGTGAAGGCGGCTTCAAAGGGCGCCCAAGAAAGGTCCAGCAAGCGCCAGGAACCGTCTCCTAAAGTTTTGATTCAAGACTGCGAGTTTGCGCGCACCGAACCAGGTACAGAGCTTTCCTCAGGAATGGAGCAGGCAGGTGTTGAGCTGCATCACTGCAACTCACAGTGAAGGCAAGAGACTTTTGGAGGAAGGCCTGGTATCAAGAATGGCGCAAAGAGAGAAACACCTTCTCTCTCCAGGAAAGAAACATAGGCAGAACTGGATATTCTGCCAGCAATTGGGACTGCGTGAGGACTGGCGGTAATCCCCCTTGACGATTGTGGTTGGTGCATCTGGAAAAAAGCTTATCCGGAGAAGACAAGTGAGCGCTAGCATCAGTCCTGTGTCATGACAACAGTAAATGCATCCTGAGACCCATTCATGTGTGGGTTTTTGCTTCTCCAGCAAGGGAGTGGGCTCACTTCACAATTTTTCCTAAGAACACAGCCATGAATAAGAGAATGGTAACCTAAACACATCCTCGGGCGAGAGCAACTCTGCCCAACCATCCAGGAACAGTTTTGGTGACGAACAATGCTTTTCCAGCAATGATGGACGCACCTTTGCCATAAAGGCAAAAGTGATACTAAGTGCCTTGGGGAACAAAAACCATCGATATTTTA
>NC_036840.1:6744744-6753257 GCF_002910315.2 Salvelinus sp. IW2-2015 | reverse complement strand
GGAGTCCTGAGTGTCCATGTCAATAAAACCACATGATCATTGACCTACTGTCAAGTTGTATGTTGGTATACAGTATGGAGCAGTGGAGGCTGCTGAGGGGAGGACGGCTCATAATAATGGCCAGAATGGCGCAAATTGAATGGCATCAAACACCTGGAAACCATGTGTATGATGTATTTGATATCATTCCACCTATTCCACTCCAGCCATTACCACRAGCCCATCCTCCCCAATTAAGGTGCCACCAACCTCCTGTGGTATAGATGGGGTAATTTGGGGCGGCAGGTAGCCTAGTGGTTAGAGCGTTGGGTCTGTAACCGAACGGTTGCTGGATCGAATCCCAGTCTACAAGGTAAAAATCTGTCGTTCTGCCCCTGAACAAGGCAGTTGGCCTACCGGGGAACAGTGGGTTGTCATGGTAAATARGAATTTGTTCTTAACTGACTTGCCTAGTTAAATAAAAGTTGAATAATTCTGGTCTTACACTGCTGTTGCTCTGTGGTGTGGCTTTGTTGACCAGCACAGCGAAGGTGACCCAGTCGCACTCCTCCAGCTTCTCCCGGGCCAGGCGCTCAGGCAACTGGGAGAGCCGAATCAGCTTGCGGTCGGCCATCTTACGGTCCATCTCCGTGGAGGACACGCGTGGTCGCCTGAAACCAACGAACCAATCAGAATCCAGATCTGAGCTTCGGACAAGAAACCTTGGAGTGTTTATGTGTGTGTTACAGGTAGATGAGTTTGTGTGTGTTACAGGTAGATGAGATTGTGTAGATGATAGATGAGTGTGTGTGTGTTACAGGTAGATGAGTTTGTGTAGATGATAGATGAGTGTGTGTGTGTTACAGGTAGATGAGTTTGTGTAGTGATAGATGAGTGTGTGGTGTGTTAAAGGTAGATGAGTTTGTGTAGATGATAGATGAGTGTGTGTGTGTTACAGGTAGATGAGTTTTGTGTAGATGATAGATGAGTGTGTTGTGTGTTACAGGTAGATGAGTTTGTGTAGATGATAGATGAGTGTGTGGTGTGTTACAGGTAGATGAGTTTGTGTAGATGATAGATGAGTGTGTGTGTGTGTTACAGGTAGATGAGTTTTGTGTAGATGATAGATGAGTGTGTGTGTGTTACAGTAGATGAGTTTGTGTAGATGATAGATGAGTGTGTGTGTGTTACAGGTAGATGAGTTTGTGTAGATGATAGATGAGTGTGTGTGTGTTACAGGTAGATGAGTTTGTGTAGATGATAGATGAGTGTGTGTGTGTTACAGGTAGATGAGTTTGTGTAGATGATAGATGAGTGTGTGTGTGTTACAGGTAGATGAGTTTGTGTAGATGATAGATGAGTGTGTGTGTTTACAGGTAGAATGAAGTGTGTGTGTGTGTGTGTGTGTTACAGGTAGATGAGTGTGTGTGTGTGTGTGTGTGTGTGTGTGTGTGTGTGTGTGTGTGTGTGTGTGTGTGTGTGTGTGTGTGTGTGTGTGTAACAGGTAGATGAGTGGTGTGTTACAGGTAGATGAGTGTTGGTACAGATGGTTGTAAGTAGTAGTTTGTGTGTGTGTGTTACAGGTAGATGAGTGTGTGTGTGTTACAGGTAGATGAGTGTGTGTGTGTTACAGATAGATGAGTGTGTGTGTGTTACAGATAGATGAGTGTGTGTGTGCTCTGACCTCAGCCGCAGTCCAGAGTACTTCTCGATGGCGACGTCTTTAGGGAGAGATGGAAGGGGGTTGGCCTGTCGTACGGCGGACAGGGCCGCAGCAGCATTGGACTGGGAAGGTAGCGATGAACGTAGGGTACTGTTGGTCCTACTACTGCTTGCTATTGGCTGGAAGGAGCTGTGAGTCTTAATCTCCACCAGTGGMCCTCTGGTGTCTGTAGCGGCTGCTGTAGCGCTRGGCTGGACCTGGTGAGCTGTCCTTTGACCTTTGCGTTTGAACAGGTCAGCGTTGTTGAGCTGAGCGGTGAAGTCGGAGGACTCCTGTAGCTTGGTGCCGTCTCCTCGKTCTGGGGCAGACGAGGGCKTTCCTACTGTCAAAAACAACAGATGAAGAGATTCCTTTAAAACACACATCCACAGGCACCACCGTCACCCATTACACTTTACACAGATGCTCCTTACATGACATGGTAAGTCGCCACTGTGTTCCTGTAAGGTCAGCCTTGACTTTGATGAGAATACATCCTGAAACACAATGGAAACACAAAAAAACATATGAAAGTATTACCTGCTTGGGGCTTGGTCTTCTGTGTGGGACGAACTGGCTTGGAGGAGCTCTGTTTGGGGGGACCCTGTGAGGGAGTGTTCGCTTTAGAAGGTGCCTTTGTTCCTGGGATGCTGTTTGTGGTAAAGGTGGCTGTAGAGCTCTTCTGGGAGGCCTCTAGCTGCTGCTGCAGCCTCTGCATCTGCTCCTGCATACACCTCAGCTCCTCTGAGAACACACAGAAACACACCCAAATAAGATTAGAACCTGAAAGCTGCCATGAGTTAAAAAGCAAAGGAGACAGTGTGTCAGTATGTCAGCTGAGCAGCTGACATACCTACTCTTAAAGTATCTGCATTTTAGAAACATTTACTSTATACATACTATAGGCGTTACTGCTACGCTACAGCGCTATCATAATCATTTTGAGGTACTGAACTCCTTGTGGACAAACCTTGTAAATCTTCTTGGGATTTATTGAGGTTGTCCGGAGCCTCCCCTACAGACGGCTGTGTTTCAACTTCTTCCTCCTCTTCAATGCCATCCACATCTCCAAAGAGGGCAACGGCTCCATCCTCTTCCTCCCTCTCCCCACCCTCTCCCTCCAGTCCCTCCCTGTACTCTTCATCATCATCATCGTTGTCAAACAGGTCATCTAGGTTGTCCTCCGCTTCCTGGCTAGCCTGCTGCTCCTCTCCAGCCTCGTTCTCAGCCAGCAGCTCTGTTAGAAGGTCCAGGTCATCATCACCTGACACACACACAGTGTTATAGAGTTTTGTTTTGATCAAAGCCATATATTGATTATGCCCCCAACCAAACACAGACACGCGAGTTGTATCCCTTACCATCCATTTCCTGGAATTTTAAGATCAAGCCTTTCCCGATAAAAAAAGCAGATCTAGGGGGAAAAAATACACAGGTATTTTAACWGTCATATCCCGAAGACACAAGTGTTTATTGACATGTCATTAACTGTTATTTATGGACACGGCTAGCTAAAGCTTCACAATTTCCATTGTGTATATTCTCTCCCATTATCTGTTTCCTACTGACATCGAAATAAGTTATCCGATTTTTCACAACGCTTATACTAGCAACAACGCGTACAGCAAGCTAGCAAACACATTATGAATATGATCTACACTCCAGACAGTGCGATAGCCGCGGTAGCAACAATGTAGCAAGCAATGACACACGGCCCGCAACAGTGTCACTTTGAGATAATGACGGTCACTTCAGGTCAAATTACGTTGTCGATTGTATACTTCGTGTGTAGTGACCAAGAAAACGAWTTTTTCTTGCAAAGAATTATATTGTTCACCTTACTTGATGATTTCAGGGACTTCTCCAGCTAGCTATCCTCGTTTCTTCAAAATACTACTGAGAAAGAACTGAATCTGGCGCTAAACGAAGGACCCCTATCAAATAGAATAGTGGCTACTATTTTGCCTGTCCACAAAGTATGTGGTAGATGTTTCCACTCACAAATTACTCGCATATCGCAAATAAAATCATAGAAAACGGTATAACTAGTTAAATTTTTTGTTGTTGAAATTATASATTATTTTATTGACTGGTGTCGCTAAAGTAGGCATGGCTTATTTAAATATAGGCTACAGTCCTTGTCCGAATATATAAACAACGTTTATGAACGTCAACAAACATGGTATGTCCTATCAGGGATCAACAGCATATTGMAGTTGAATGGTTAAGGTAAGGGTATGTTGCGTCCCAAGGATTCCGGATTGCACTGACTGAACAAACATATGAAGGAATTTAACTAGGCAAGTTCGTTAAATTAAGAACAAATTCGTATTTACAATGACGGTTTACCAAAAGACAAAAGGCCTACTGCGGGGACGGGGGCTGGGATTAAAAATAAAAAGATGGGACAAAACACACATCACGACCAGAGAGACAACACGACATAATGAGACCAAATACAACATAGCATGGCAGCAACACATGGTACAAACATTATCGGGCACCGACAACAGCAAAGGCAAGAAGGTAGAGACTGTCAGTAAGTGTCCATGATTGAGTCTTTGAATGAAGAGATTGAAATAAAACTGTCCAGTTTGAGTGTTGGTTGCAGCTCGAGCTGCTTTATACCATAGATATAAAGTGGATTCTGTTCTATATCTATGGTGGGTACTCTCATGTTGCATTTTTCAGGTGCCATCAGATGTGTGTGCAACAACACAGACAGAAACAGCCTACTGTACCAATAACACCTTTATTACATATTTTCATAATTATTTTACAGAATCACAGGATTTGTAAATACATCTGGATACAGAAGTTAGTAGTTAGYTAATACAGTACACACTCCCTTGCATAGTCATACTTCCTGCAGGCTACATAAGCTGTAAATAGGTTTAATTATAAATGTACAAACCATGACGATGGATAAAATGTATGTGCAATATACATTTACAAAAAACAACATTAAAGTGTCTTAGGCATCCTTCCCTCCGTTGAAGCAATATATTTTCGAATTATTCAAAACGAAATGTCTATGCTGTAATTGTAATCTAGTCATAACCTTCATCCAAACAGAATTACAGCTTGATTCAATTGAACCACCCGAAAATCCATAATAAGCATTTAATAAAACAATTCAAAACTAACGCTTTAGCAAGAAACAAAGTGACAGCTGTCAATAAGRAAAAAAAGTTACCAAACTTAAAATACATATTCCAGTTCTCCATTTATCACCTAACAGCATAATAAACGTGATACATTTTACAGGATCTTTTTCACCCCTCTAACAAAAAAAAGTGTGTCTAGTTGTGCACTGTAAGAACACATATGATATGTTCTAAAACATAGACCAGAGCAACATAGCCCTGAACTGCAAAATAAACACACTTTTTAGAGCATAAAGGTACCATTTTACTCTGCAATAAATCAGATGATGATGAAGAATCAGATTATGGTGCATCTGCGGCAGTTGTCTTTGTTGTTGCTGATGACTATGATGAAGGCTCAGATGATGCAGTCCATGATGTGAATCTGCAGGGTGTCCAGGTCTGGTAGGATCTCGTTACACTTGGGGCAGACGTGCTCCGGTATATTCCCCTGCTGCTGCCAGTCCCTGGCATCACCACCTATCAGACACACAGTGGTATGGTAACTGTATTCCCTTATATACACACACACACACATAATTACATCCTTTATCGTTGTTGTAATGTGAGATGGAGAGGAGCAGAGGGTTTTCTTGATATAATAAATACGAGATCACATTTAATTGGCAGAAAACAATATGATGTGCCCTGGCTTGAACCTTGTTAAAGCCAGGTACTGTCCTGTACCTCTGGCTCCTTCCATGTTGTGTGGACCAGCACCTCCATGTGGATTGCCTCCACGTGGCATGTGTCTTCTCTGCATATCGCTCAGAGATTGCCTACAGAAACCAGTCGTAGTCAAGCGGTGGATCCAAAATGGCAGTGAGCGTGACCTAATATGACCAGTCTGATCACATGACCAATATATAATCTGATGCTCACCTGCCCAGTGAGTCCATCTCGTCCTGTAGCTGAGTATTCTGTTTCTTGACAAACTCCAGCTGAGCAGACAGACGTTCTTTCTCCTCGTGAATCTTCTCCCGAGCTGCTCGCTCCGCATAGAAGTCAGACGAGTACACCTCCGCCTGAACAACAAATAACACACACACACAAAATTATTAAAATGATAGGCACAGATAGAAAATCACAGACAGACAAAACATTTGTCTATATGTGTCAATAATTATAAAAGTGTGGTTGTTTTGTTGTACAGATATAAATGTGAATGCCATGTACAGAATGGTGTATTGGTTATAAATTTAATTTCAGCCAAATAAAAATTCATATTCAAAAGATCTTGTAAATGTTGTATAAATGTGGGACTAACAACCAACCAACAAGCCCCTGGTGGTGGGGGGGGGGGGATCGTAAACCATAACTCAAGAGTTAAGAGGGATATTCATGAAAAATGTATGTTTCTGAGAAATGATGTTGCAAACTAATTTGGAATGATGCCAGCAATACACCTGCTCAAACATTATTAAAGTACATGGCTCAAGGACACCACTTGGGTCTAGTTCTATAAGTGGAGCATTAACCTCGCTTGTGCTGATTTGTTGAGATCACACTCCTCAAAGAAGCCATGAACGGACCCAATTTCTATATTCTGCTTCTTGCTGGAGTCTTGGTCAGCGGGCAAGGTAGGCTGTTTTAAGTTGTAGGCTGAATGAAGTGTTCATTTCTTAGTGTATGAGGTTGGTTATCAGGAAAAAATAAAATAATTTGTCTTACAGCCCACATACATGAAGAGTGAGTAACCAAAATGTCTAGGAGGTGCATACTACCATTACCATACAATTACTCTTTGTACATTATGATGCTGTGTTACAGTATATGGAATCAGTTTATCGTTCCCTTGCTTGTGTGTTGCAGAACTCCGATGGGAAAACCAATTTGACCAGCCCTTACAKTTTAACTGCCCTTCAAGAMAATCCATCTCCCACATAAATAGGTGAGAAAAGTCCAAAGGCTCTTATCTGCTTACTATCAATCTTCTACCAAAATGACGGCACAGATTCCCAAAATGAAATGTCTACTCTAATCATTAGTGCCGTTTTACTTTTCATCACCAATTATAAACCAAATGATCTCATTGTTCTGCTTAGACCAGTAGGTGCGCTGCACTGTTGATATTGGGCATATCAACAAATTAAAACTTCAATGCATTTTTTGTTTTCAAATCATTTCAACTATTAATATGTATGTGCATTGTCATATATCTAATTTCAGTCAGCATGACAACTCCTATGAAGACCGTGTGTGGGACTTTGAGTGCAAAGACACATTTGTCTCAGAGCCTGAGTGCCACTGGTCTCCTTACGTAAATGACTTAGAACAAGAGTTCAGCTTCAAATGCCCCAATAACTATGTCCTCRCTGGGGTGAACAGCTATCATTCCAACCCCCATGAGGACAGAAGGTGAGTAGACAACGTTTACCAGATCCTATGTTCAATTGGTTATTCCATTGGTTCCACCAAGTGCCACTGAAGTATTTGAAAGAAAACAAGTATTTGACAATGATTTCCATCACTGTGTCACAGGTGGAAGTTCTACTGCTGTCGAGTCAACAGCTACTGTAACCAGGACTGTCAGTGGACCCCCTACGTCAACTACTTTGATGAGGTCATCTCTTGGCAAGTCCCAGGCCTGAACTACCTAGTTGGGGCCGGAAGCTACCATTCAAATTATTATAAGTGAGTACAATGTGTGTGTGTTATGTAGGTCAGGGGAGCTATGTTTCAACAACAAGAAAGTTTACCTCAAAATGTATTGTGTATTTTCAGAGACCGTCGTTGGAGATACCAGTACTGCACACGGAAGTCAAACTGCTGATATTACAGCTGATTATTGCATTCTTGACCCAAATGATGAGTAAAGATTGCCTACTACCTTCTTTCTTGTGTTTCATTGAATTCTTTCATTCATTAATGCATATTCACATTTAAAAATCAAGCCAGTCTGAGAAGTATACTTTTAAAAAATATTTTTTAAGAAAGACACCTTATGAAAATATAAATTGTTAAACTTTTTKGGAAGGGTACTTAGCCTCAATTGAATTACTGGTTTAACAAAGAAGCTGCCTTCACTGACAGTCACTCAGAGAGTCTGTACAACTTCAAATGTTCACACAGAGTTCACAGTAAGTAAAAAATAATGGTTTAACCTTTTTCCAAGTGTGAGAACACACACACACCACACAAACCTCCAGCTCAAYGCAGAATAATTCACATGACACACAGAAACACACACAACTAGATGGAGAACACACACAGAAAACCAACCTGRGCCTGGAACACAGAGATCGTCTCCAGCTCCTTCTCCTTCTGATACATCTCCTGCTTCATGACATCTATCTGCTGTTGCTTAGCAGCCAGGGCCTTCTCTGCTGCRTCCAGTCTGGTCTGCAGGTCTCCCACCTCCTTAGTGACCAGTGGCTGGAGGCCACACAGAGGGCAACGGTCAGATTCATCACCTTCACCATGCCATACCATTTTGACAAAGGACAAAACAGTGCAAAGTGCCAAACTAAAAAAAAAATCTGTTTAACAGAGGCTAAGTAGTGTGGTCACCTCTCGGTTCTTGCTCTCTTGCTTCAACTCGTTGTAGTCCTCGAATAGCTTGGTGTAGGCATCCTTCAGCTGGGTCAGATTAGTCCTGAGGAGGGGAGGGGCAACTGACTCATGATGACTAAGGAGTATTTAGATATAGAAACTCATGGCATTGACCAGTGGAAACTGATAGGGGG
>NC_036840.1:6712574-6744719 GCF_002910315.2 Salvelinus sp. IW2-2015 | reverse complement strand
CAGGTGGCAGTATGCTGTTGTTTTTGATGCATCAGATCTAGGGAACTATATAAATTGATGTCTTGCACCGGGCTGATTCTTCCCTCAATCAGAATCCCTATTCCCTAGCCGCATCGTCCGTTGTGTAGTCAGGTCTTTTGAAGTTGTAGGATTCCCTTGAAATAGTCAGAAGAATAGTGACTCGTCCATATTGGTGTGGTTGTCTAGAAATTACTTTCTCGAATAGAACCACCTTGTCCTCAACTCCATTTTGAATTTTAGCGCTCACCTGCTTTAGGTCTTTAACTATAAATATATCTGAACATTTACCTTCCTACTGTAGCCACCATAGACAACGACACTTCCGATATCTGGTAGAACTCATGAATCGCAACTACGATTTTGAAGTGTTCTGTCCAGACTATCTAGGGATCTATAAAACGACTTCAATTGATAATAGGTTTAACGGCGGTTGATGGGGTCGCACTCCGTGTCAACCCGCCTCCCATTGGTGCCCCCCCGGGGGACATCTTCCCGGGGCTGCTACAAGCTTCCCACCATGTTTGGGAGTTCCAGCCCCTAGAACAAAATGTCTCTCACCAACAGCACGCTGTTGTGTAATGGTGAGAAACCGACACAGTATGCCACACTGTGTGTGTATCTATTGGGCCCTTGCACGAATAGAAACATTATACATGGCCCATAGATCATTGCATCGTGCACGAGAACAGTAAGAAACTACGACAGGCTCTTGGATTAGAAGTTGTAGCCAGGTTAGTTAAAAATGACTATTGTAGATAGGATGAGAATGAAGGGAGAGTGAAATTCAAGGGAATAAATTTCAGTCTATCAGCCTTTAATACCTGGCTCATCGCGGAAGAATCTAAACTGTACTTGAGTTTTGCGGGGTAAACTGGAAAAGTGAGGATGTTTATTTAGCGGCTATCAGTGAAAGGTTGTTGAAGTTTAGTTCAGAGTCCCATATTTATGGGCCAGTCAACGTGGCTGACTATTTATGTGATTGCGACTACTGCCTCGCTCGTTGCCTGGTGTTCGTGAATGGCAAGTAAATGTGACCTGTCTTGCTTGGTTTAGCCTTAATTACTATCCCCAATGTTTTTACCTCCATTAGTAGCGGCTGTGGTGAGAAAAAGGCTAGCCAAAAACTCAACCTGTCAGTTGAAGGGAGCCCCGCTATTCGGAGGGGTTCTGTCTGTGTGGAGGAGAAGCAGCGTGGAAAGGTAGAAAGTGTTTGCGCTAGGACGGAGAGGCTCCGATTGAAAGGCGCCCTTGGCGTGTGCAATTCAACTCGCTGATGGAGGAGCCCCCTCTCCTCAAGCATACAATCCCAGGGAGCTCAGCATGAAGGTCAGAGCTGGAGGAGGAAAGGAGAGGGAGGGACCAGGTAGAGAGGGAGCAGAAGGGAAGGCTAATGATTCACGCGCTTGAAAGACAAGGTGTTTCTTCAGTGGTGCGCTAGCACCACATAATTCACCTCTAAGTATAGTCACGAATTATTCGTGTAGGAGCATGGTCATCTTGATTCTTCTGTAGATTAGACTATGATTTTGCTACTAACCAGTCCTAAATAAGAGGCTTGGAAAGAAAGATGGAGTGCGATGTTTCTTTTTCCTATATCTAGTGCAAGAGTAAATACATGGAAATACGAGGTTAATCACTGATATAAAACCTGAGCTGGGGGCACCAGACTGTTTGTTGTCTAACCTCGTTGTCGATCATAGCTTGTCACCGCTTGTCTCCAGGCCGTGGAGCCTGAGGAAATCGCCATACGTCAACGAATTGCAGAACTGGAGGCGCTGCGTGCCAACTGGTGCGTCTGCAGCTGAGAAGAATACCTGGTGGGCCATGAACTCTGAACTCCAGCTTTCAACGGTTCAGGAAGTCAAGATGATCTTCATAGAGTCAGGTTGCTGTGATGTAACACTCCATCGTCACATCCAATCCATTCATATTATAAGGTTGTGTCTTGATTTTAGCAACTGAGCAGGATGTTGTTGTCAGGTAGGTGCGACGATGTACAGATGAAGCACGGAAGAGTTCAGGTTACGGTGGCGGATGTCAGTGTGTGCTGTGTGTGTGTGTGTTGTTGTTGTTGTTGTGTGTGTGTGTGGTGTGTGTGTGTGTGTGTGTGGTGTGTGTGTATGTGTTGTGTGTGTGTGTGCTGGTGTTGATGTGTGTGTGATGTGTGGTGTGTGTGTGTGTGTGTGTGTGTGTGGGTTTATGTGTGTGTTTGTTAGAAGAGCGATACTGGAAACGGGCCTTGATTCATCACATGAAGGGGACCCCAGGTATGACATGAGTTGTATCCAGGCAGGAGACTGAGAGACTGACTGTCAGCCAGCTGCTCCAGTCTCTGAGGAAGGAGACCCGAGGTGGAGGCTACAAATCGAGCCCCAGGCTACCAGATCCAGGTAGGGCCGCATTTTCTGCCTGGGTTATGTTTGGGTGGAACCAAAGACTGATGTTCCATGTCTTTCCAGAATCCACAGAGCTGGAGGAGCAAGAACCTAACACGGAGAGCTCCACACAGACCTCACTACTGCCCAGAGGTGGTTTCCCCTGCATTAGCCACACAGCATGTGGTATGCAGCCAGAACCAGCGAGAGCCCAACATAAGTCTGGAAGGAGAAGTAGATACACAGATTGCTGGTTAGAGCTTGTCTCTCACCCTGTAAGAACAGGGATTCGAAATTGAGATTGGAAATGTATTCAATGTACAGTATGTAATAGGGATTTTCCAGTGAATAGACAAAAGTTGAGCAGTAAGTAAATCAATGTGGTTTATTACAACGTTGCAACAGGGAGAACACCTCAGCACCAGAAAGCAGAGAACAGCCCCCTTATATTCTCGCTCACAGCACCCAATGTTCTGGTCAAAAAAAACGCTGAGAGCTTTAGGACAGTCACCACATCATCTGCTACAGAATCACCTGTCCCAGAATATATAGAGAATCAGTGTCCTCGGTCCTTGTACCTCCAGTCTGGCGTCAGATACACTCTCAGACAGAGACAATTCCATAACATTCAGTTATCAAGTCTAGTGCCTCAACTAAGTACATCAATGAGTGTCCTAAATTTTAAAAAACTGTAAATCGTGTGTATTATCAGGAAGAGAAACACATGTGCTAAGCGTTGTGTTATTTACTCTTAACTGAATATTCACTTTATAAATGTCCCATTACAATGTCCTGACCTTAGCTTCTGGTCAGAACTGTCAGTTTGAAGGACTGTTCTCTGTTATGTGTTCAGTGCGTCAGAGGTGGAGAATCTGAAGGCTCAGATGATGACCCTGTTTAATGAGCTACAGCAGGCTCAGAGCAAACTGGGCGAGGCAGAGGGCATGAGAAGAACCTGCAGGACAGGTGAGAGAGACGGAGAGAGGGAGGGCTACATAGACAATGAAAACATGTAAACTATGCTAACCTTGCTCATTCCCTTCCCAATACACCTTTGTTTGCCTCTATCCCGCTCCTGTATTTCTCTATCTGTGTAGATTAGGATGTGGGCAGGAGGTGGTGACTCTGACAGCCCAGCTGGTAGAGAAGCAGGAGGTACAGAGTGAGAATGACAGACTGAAGCTGCAGGTGGACAGCATGAAGGCCCAGAGCCAGCTAGAGCAGAGGAAGGCTGGAGAGGAGAGTGGGACAACATCTGCACGATCACACTCTCACTCAGACATATGCCTACTCCCCTGACACTGTTGGTCATGGGCCATTCCCTAGGGTGGGGTCTTGGCCAGAAATTCCCTGCTCCTCTTTTGAACCCCCCCCCCCGGAGCTGGACGCCATCACTCTACAGCAAGGTGAGGAGGTGTGGAGACATGCAAATGGACAATACATTCTCAGACTATGGAATACACTAGAATGAGAATAGGGATTCTGATTCTAGGGAAGCCCCGTGCAAGGACAATCAAATGTTATATATTCCCTAGATCTGCATGCATCAAAACAACAGCATATGCCCTGTCAGAGGTGTGAAGGAATACTATTGCACACAATGACTCATGTACACTGGGCAATATCCGTTATTGAATAATCTTATCAGCAGCTGTCAGGGGGTAGGAAGCTCAGCAGCCTGCCTGAGTGTGCTAGCCACTTTTCATGTCATTTAATACATCTCCACAGGTCTGTGACTGAGTGTATATTGTAGCGGCCTTAGAGGAACACCTAGCGAACTCCTCAAGGGGTTCAGACCTTTTGGTGTAACGGGCCTCTTGTTTTAACTCAGTGTTTCCCAAATTCGGTGTGCGTTTCCATTTCTGCCCCAGCACTACACAACTGATTCAAATAATCAACTAATCATCAAGCGTTTGGGCAAAAACCAAAACGTGCACCCCTTAGGGTTGCGAGGACCGGGTTTGGGAAACACTGGTTAAACTGTAAAGGTTATGTGTAAAGGTTATGTGTCAAAAAAAGGTTGTGTGTCATTCCATGGAGGGCTAATTGTCTGCTGGTTTTCACTCCTCCCTTGTACTTGATTGCTAAATTAAGGTCACTGATTAGTTAGGAACTCCCCTCACTTGGTTGTTGGTCTTAATTGGACACAAATTGAAAGGAGGAACCAAAAACCAGCAGTCACTAGGCCCTACATGGAATGAGTTTGACACCCCTGGTCTAGAGCCATCCATTAAACGTGGTAGCTGTCTCTTATACACATCTAGATGTGTATAAGAGACAGCACACACACACTGCAGTGCTAAAATCAAGACACACACCCTTATAATATGAATGGATGGAGTGAGTGAGTGTTACTCACAGCAAACCTGATCTCTATGAAGGAGTCATCCTCTGACTCCTGACCTGTCTTGAGCTGGAGTTCAGAGTTCATGGCCACCAGGTCATTCTTCTCAGCCTGCAGACGCACCAGTTGGGCACGCAGCGCCTCCAGTTCTGCATTCTGATTGGCTGTCTCGGCCTGGAGGTGACACAGCACAGATAAGACAAAACAGTCTGCCCAGCAGTATATCTATCTATCCATATTCTACTATATATAAAAAACACACCATCTTTCTTTTCCAAGCCTCTTATTTTGTTATACAAAATCTAGCTAAATCTACAGAAAATCATCCATCCTCCATACAATAATTTCTTATTTAATAAGGTGAATATGTGGTCTAGCCAGAGTAACCTTGTGAACATTAGCCTTCCCTTTCTCCCTCTCTCACCTGTCCCTTCCCCTCTCCTTCTCCTCCCTCCAGCWCCTCCACCTTCATGCTGAGCTCCTGGTTGTGTGAGGAGAGGGCCTCCATGCGGCCGCGCGCCTCATCCAGCCTCCCCTCCAGGAACACTTTCTCCTCCCTCTGCTTCTCCCTCCACACAGACAGACCCTCGAAGCGCTCCTTCATCGACATGTTGGTTTGCTTCAGCGCCTCTACAGGGGAAGATACACAGAGAGTACATTACTGTAGAACGCACACAGAGCAGTCAATCACATAATCAGCCAATGCAAAACAATCAGAACCTCATATGCCATAACATCCTTATGTCCCCGCCCCATACAGTAGATTCTCAATGAGCTTTAAGGCTGAACMACATTCTGATCCCCTCTCCATGCCTCACCCTTCAGGTCTCGGTTCTCCTGGATGAGGCAGTTCATCTGCTGCAGCGTTTCCTCCAGGGTGCCTGTGGTGGGGCTGTGGCCGGGGTGGGAGCTAGGACCCCGGGAGATGTCCCCGTTCACCATGGGGGAGCTGGAYGCCATCACTCTACAGCAAGGTGAGGAGGTGTGGAGACATGCAAATGGACAATACATTCTCAGACTATGGAATACACTAGAATGAGAATAGGGATTCTGATTCTAGGGAAGCCCCGTGCAAGGACAATCAAATGTTATATATTCCCTAGATCTGCATGCATCAAAACAACAGCATATGCCCTGTCAGAGGTGTGAAGGAATACTATTGCACACAATGACTCATGTACACTGGGCAATATCCGTTATTGAATAATCTTATCAGCAGCTGTCAGGGGGTAGGAAGCTCAGCAGCCTGCCTGAGTGTGCTAGCCACTTTTCATGTCATTTAATACATCTCCACAGGTCTGTGACTGAGTGTATATTGTAGCGGCCTTAGAGGAACACCTAGCGAACTCCTCAAGGGGTTCAGACCTTTTGGTGTAACGGGCCTCTTGTTTTAACTCAGTGTTTCCCAAATTCGGTGTGCGTTTCCATTTCTGCCCCAGCACTACACAACTGATTCAAATAATCAACTAATCATCAAGCGTTTGGGCAAAAACCAAAACGTGCACCCCTTAGGGTTGCGAGGACCGGGTTTGGGAAACACTGGTTAAACTGTAAAGGTTATGTGTAAAGGTTATGTGTCAAAAAAAGGTTGTGTGTCATTCCATGGAGGGCTAATTGTCTGCTGGTTTTCACTCCTCCCTTGTACTTGATTGCTAAATTAAGGTCACTGATTAGTTAGGAACTCCCCTCACTTGGTTGTTGGTCTTAATTGGACACAAATTGAAAGGAGGAACCAAAAACCAGCAGTCACTCTGCCCTCCATGGAATGAGTTTGACACCCCTGGGTTTATTGTGCTTTCAAGAGAACTGGGAGCTAGGGAAAAAACGAGGTCGAATCATGACGTCAGCGATCTTAAGGTTCGGGAAGTCGGCGCTCTAGAAAGAGGCCCGAGTTCCCAACTTGGAATTCCGAGTTGGATGACCGTTCAAAACACTTTCAAGTCGGAGCTCGTTTTTTTTTCTTCGAATTCCCAGTTGTCATGAACGCATTTAACTCGGAAGATTTTCCAGTTTGTTTGAACGCGTCATAAGGTGTTGGCTTTCGCTGGACCGGTGGTTCAGTCCCAGTCAGGGCTAACCCCCAAATACTCTAAAATAACGTAACACATCAAAAACTGCTACACTACCGACTCAGGACATGGGTTGACTGACAGCTGTCAAGGCTGCCCCCTTTTCTCCTACTCCTTTCTCTTTCACTTCCTCATTTGAAATTCTACCTAACGTTACCTTCAACGATAAAACAATGTACCATATTTGACAGGTTCTTTAGCTAGCTTGGGTAAAAACAAGGTGAGAACGAAATCATACTTCCCAAACTGTTAGTGCGTCACATTACACCTAGGCCTAACAAATGAATCGCAATTYCAATACTCACACGTGATTAAAATACACCTTGAAAGAACTCGGATACTTCTTGTCGAAGATTAAAATACTTCTGTTTCGTTTTTCTTCGGACTTGTTATTGGTTTACAGCATTGCCCTGTCCTAACGTCACGTCACAATAAGGGGTGTGTAATGATCAAATCTTCAATCAAATGGATAAATTTACGCTGGTTTGCCTTCAAAAGCCGTAGATGAATCTATACATTTAGGAAGTCAGTGAATAGGCTGCGTTAGTGACACCCTCGAACTGACCCACAGAGCAGCTGACAGTGACGTCATGGACTGCTATTCCAGCGGGTTTTCCCTTAAGGAGTGACCTTGCACTTTTGGTTAAGGAGTGACATTTGCCTGGTAAACCCATTACATATGAGATCAGAAAGCCGACTACTCAATCATTTATTTGACAATTTCATTGGCGAATTGAGAATTTATTTAGCCTATATTGTGGACTATTTTCACATCAATCTAATGAAATAGGAAAGCCTTTTGCCTAATTTCCCCACCATCCGCCTACTGCACTATGACACTGTATAATTATAAAAACATAAAAAYAGAGTAGTAAAATTAGTGTATGACTATGAAGGATGAGAGGCTATATGGGCACTTCTGAATKAACAATTTGTAAGTCGCTCTGGATAAGAGCGTCTGCTAAATGACTTAAATGTAATGTAAATGTAACAATAGAGTGAGGTATAATTGGCTTGCCTTGGACCACAAACAAATGTTGTTGGTTTGCAGGTCATTCAAATGTCCACTAGATGGCAACATTCACTTGGAGAAAAAAAGTGCATGGAATATCCCTGCAGCAAAGTCGGCTCGTCTCGTGTAGGCAGTTGTTCAGCCATATGAAATGTAAATCAGAGGAGGCTGGTAGGAGGCGCTATAGGAGGACGGGCTYATTGTATGGCTGGAAGGGAATCAATGGAACGTATCAAACGTATGGAAACCACATGTTTGACTCCGTTCAAATTATTCCATTCCAGCCATTTCAATGAGCCCGTCCTCCTATAGCTCGTCCCACCAGCCYCCTCYGGGTATGTATGTATCGCCATATGATATTAAAAAGTAGGTCTACATTATGTCATTGGCTATTTATTAACAATCACATATCGGTCTAATAAATGCTTACACATATTTGGACAAGCAAGCATGCCTACTGTTCATTGACAAAGAATTTAATGCACAACATAGACAAGACTACATTCATTTGATTTGCCTAAGAAAGCACACAATGCTTGACGTGTCAAAAATAATAAACAAGCAACAACAACAAAAGTAACAGAATGAGAGCGTTACGCACACCAGCGCGCATGCCTGCATTCCTCCAAACCGTTTAAAATATTTCTGGAATAAACCCATTAAAACGTTTTTGTAGTAAAACAGGGGCGGTTCAATGATTGGCTGTGTAAACTTTGGTGCAGTCTCATGTGTCGGAGAGATCTTTGAGAATGAAGGTGCTTTGAGGAGCCTTCTGGAATGTCTTTGAATGGGACTGGACTTRCGCTGCATCGGGCTCAAAAAATGCRCACTTAAACACTGGGTCATAACATTGGATTATCTGTCTGGATATACTTGAAGCTCTCTGTCWTTAACGGAATGACAAACGGACTCCAATGCTCAAATGGACTCAGATTAAACGCCGGGAGCAGGTCTGTTTCTCTCTGTGTGTGATCTGTCAAATAGTTTTCATCCAACTTTTAACTGGAACCAGTTAAATTTAAAGGACTATAATTCAACTGTACGATCACAGTGCCGTTATTATATGCCCCTATCACTGGATATAAAGGAACTTTTATTGTAAGAAAAAAAAAAGTTGGATTTATTACTTATTTCTTTAAAATCGGATTTGTGCCAGAGAGGAGAAACGAATAACAGGAGTACCCAAGAGTGAAAGACAGGAATTATGTGCACACCAGACATGACACACCTTTGCCCCCTTGCTTCTCACTCTTGGCTACATGGTGAGCGTTGCGTACGGGTGAACTGCCCACCGAGTGGCGTCCACTGGTGAGAGCTGCCGTGCGGAACTGGCGGAGATCATTGTATGCCAAGGTGCTGGCAATTCACCGGAGGAGTATGGCGGGGCAGAGGGCATCTACAACTCTCTGTATGGTTATGAGGGCGCAGAGGAAGGGTTGCTCTACTCCGCAGGAGGTGGAGCTCATGTGCGACCAGGCGTGGGCAGCATGCTGGAGGTGCCGGGGGCTCGCGCCTCAACCTGACAGGGCTGGGGTACCTGTCATGCAGTCTCACACCGTGATGGGAGAACTACTCCTATATCTTCTTCCTCCGGTGAGTCAGGATGACCGGTGAGTCAGGATGACCGGTGACCGGGAACCTGTGTACATCGCACAGAATCACAAATACATTTAAAAGCTGGGATGCATCATAACCACACACAAAAACATGACATAGACTTTACAGCATATAGGCCTACAATATTTAGCTCCTCTATCCTGTCTTTCTCGATGCACTGGGTGATATAATACAGACTTGAGCCCTTTAGGGGTCACGTTTTGACCTATAGGAAGCATGCACTCAGTCACTCACAGTGTTTGTTGGTTTACCTCCTACAGGATGGATGAGAATACAACATCCTGCCCACGGGGTCAACTTCCAGGACGCCATCTTCCAGAACCCGTAGAGAACCGCCGTACGTTCTCCAGCCTGTTCCAGTTCTCCAACTGCTCCCACACGGACAACCCCTCCAGACCTTCTCCCAGAGTGGGACCCCAGGAGGACAGCAGGGCTGGTGGCCACGCAACACATAATGGGGGGAGACAAAGAGAGGGAGGGGTAGGGAGAGAAAGGTAGATGGAGGGGAATATGGTTTGAGAGGGAGAAAGAGAGAGAAAGGGAGAAAAATAGGGAAAGGGTAGATGATGAGTGAGGGCGAAAGAAGAGATGCAGAGAGAGATAGAAGCAGGGATGATGTAGTAGAAATAACAAGAGAAAGGGCAGAAGAGAGAAATGAGAAGGCAGGGTAGGGTCCTCTGGGTCTCTGGGCCTGAACAGCTGGAAATTAAGTTCTACCTGCTTGTAAAAACGTCAACAGACATCACACGTGCACACACATGCATGCACGCTGGCACACACCTACCGTACACACAAAACAACACACACAGATGTGTAGCAGAGTAGGGTTGTAAATAAGGCAAGCCATATTAAACTCTATGCTTTAAACCTTGTTGCCCTCTGGAACAGCAGGTGCTCACATGTAGCTCCCTCTCTCCGGATGTGTGTACATCTGCAGCAATCATCTCACTGACCTTCACAGAGTAACACACAGACACACACAGTCAGCAGACATTCACCTCTGAGCCATCATCCTCAGACAGTACTCTGTTGTGTGAGATGTATTGACGTGTCTCCTTAGCTATAGAGACACAATTTAAAAATCAGACACGAGACCGCACCAACACAACAGACTGCCACCCAGCTAACCGTGTGTTTGTGTGTGTCTAGGTCACGCTGCTTAACTAGACTTACTTGACTCTGAGAATCAAGCAGTCATTGATTAAGTCATGTGACCTCTGTCTCCTCTGATTCCCTAGGCATGATATGATGTCTACTGAGGTCAAGACAATACAGCCACACACTCAGCCATTCCCAAGGTTCACTGGACCAAAGACTGTCGCTAACCTGGTCACATGCTCATAGTCATACCCTATCGGTGTTCACAGATCTGTAGCCTTGAAAGGACTGGATAGGTGTTGCAACATGCTAGAAGCTTCGCCTGACCATGTATTTGGATTACACCTACGTACCATTGTTTCAGACCTGCAGACACTGAAATGGAACGGGGTCTCAGGGGAGACTGGAGTGGAGGGATAATGTCATGTGAACCTCAGAGGTACAGTGGTCAGGTCTTCTCCTCTTCCTCTTTCCCGCTCAGCCCAGTCAAAACTGTTCGCTGCTCTGGCACCCCAATGGTGGAACAAACTCCCTCACGACGCCAGGTCAGCGGAGTCAATCACCACCTTCCGGAGACACCTGAAACCCCCACCTCTTTAAGGAATACCTAGATAGGATAAAGTAATCCTTTAAACCCCCCCCCCCCCCCCGCCCCCTTAAAAGAGTTAGATGCACTATTGTAAAGTGGTTGTTCCACTGGATATCATAAGGTGAATGCACCAATTTGTAAGTCGCTCTAGATAAGAGCGTCTGCTAAATGACTTAAATGTAAATGTTAAATGTTCTTGTCTCTATCCCAGAGAGCCTGTAATACGTTGACCGAAGACTTGTGACACGCAGGGTGTCGGGTTTCTGATGGGTTAACGGGTTGAGAGGTTAGGGGTTAAAGACACTGCGTGGCGTGAGCCCAGGTACTGACATGCAGGGTCGCAACCTTAGGAGGGGGGTGTGTCCATGTGGAGGAGCAGATGTGTGTGTTGTCAGAGTTTACACTATGGAAATATAGACAAAGTTAATAGGAGGAAAACAGGCTTAAAAATGATACTACTACCGATCAATGGAACCACAGCTTACACACACCCACACGCAGTGGAGGGTAAATGCAACTGAATGCAGTTTACCCACTTTTTGCTGGAAAATGCAGTGAACGTATAAGGAGTGTTACTTTTTTCACGACGACCGACGATCAGAGTTTTACCCACCTATTTTATTACCACTGCATCACTGCACACAGACACACAGACACACACACACACAGGTGTGAGGTTAACATGTGACTGAGGCTCTCTTCAGTGATGTGTTGGACAGATGGAGGTGGTTAGTTAGGGATTGGCTGGGAGAGGCTAGCATGATGAGTCTAGCGCTGTCTGCTCTGTAGTTTTCCTGTGGGAACGCYGAGGTTCCAGATGGACATCCCATGCAGGCTGGAAAGCTGGATGGGAAGGTAAGAGGAGAGCGCCTCCACTTACACCCAAACCCCCAATTAGCACTCGATTAAACCCCTTCTTATGCACTCGAGCGGTTCCGGAGCGCCAAAACGAATCCATGGAGACTTTGTCCTCAGAATTCCTTCTCTCAGCGTTCTCTCTTAAGACTTCCTCTCCTTTTATTATGGAGAAAAGCCTGCAGGGGTGGATAAATGAGAGATAAATAGAGACCGGTAAGAGAGAGAAAGAGAGAAGGAGGGAGGAAAAGATAGACATATCGGGGAGAGAGGAAAGAGAGGGAGGGAGAGATAAAGAGACTGGAGTTATAGGGAGATGGGAGACAGATCTGGGTCTCTCATATGAACAAATGCCCCGTCCCGCAATGCTTCTCCAGCCTACATGCAGGATCACCTCTAAGCATCTTCATAACAGTCAGTGTGTCCTGTGAGTCAGCTCAGTCAGTCCTACCTGATGTCCAGAACTGTAGTAATAATAATGCAATATCCCTCCCTTTCTAACCCCTTTTAATGTTTAATTTAGTTGAATTCAGTCACAGCAAGGGTAAATACTTTGTCATCTAATGCACCCTAGCCTTCTTCCTTAGGGCATGGAATCTCAAATTAGACCCCCTTCCCCCCAACATGCACTCAGTGGAGTATTCACAGTGTGTACTCTGCCAAACAGAAGGACAGTGTATGCTCCATACTATGGCTGCCACACTGTAACTCGAGCAGACCTGCATGCATACATACCAACCAAGATCCAAGGCGAAATTTGACGTCCGTCCAGGTAGCCAGGAAAGGGATTAAAAACCTTCCACTAGGGGCATCGTTACCATCAAGTATGCTTGTGATTTGCTCAGGCGTTGTGGACGGGCGTAAACTGCGAGCTCTGGCTCCAAGGGTCGTGTGTTCAATCCCAGTGCCAACCTTAATCTAACCGTTTGGAATGAATGCTTAATTTAACTGTCATTGTTTCTGTTGTACCTGTAACCCTATCCCAAATTTAACCACCGTTAAGGACGTTTGGATACATAAATGTTATGTTAGGAGAAATGGGAACAAACGTCAAAATCTGAAGTCAAATTGGTAAAACAGTGGGATCTTGTTGCACATTCAGTCACACACACAAACACACACACACAGTCGGATTACTCATACACACAGACGGTGTTTAGATTAAGGTTTTACAGCTGCTCAGAGTTTGTAAGAAGGAGGACCTCAGTTCAGGTCAGAGGGTAGACTGCTGTGTGTGGTAATGGTTTGTGTGTTTCTCGGTGTACGTGTCTTTCTGTGTGCCTCTTTCTCTAAGTGGTGTTTACACAGATGATCCTCCACAGCAGGCAGGTAACACCCGGATGTTTTGACAGGTGGTGCTAGGTATAGATAGATAGATGGATGGATGGTTGGGAGTTAGCTTTGGATAATGTCCCAAAGTACCAGGTCCTTGGCCCGCGACTAATGTGGTACACAGCGAGGGAGAGACGTGACACACTGGTCTGGACAGGAGTCCGTTTGTTGGTGCAATATTAGCACAAAAAAATGTTGAGCTTGGATTGTTTTTTCCCCTGGGGGGTTGAGACCTCTTGTTGTTTAGATTTGAAAATCCAACAGTTGTATTGGAAGGGGGCCGCGCTGTCCCTGTTGGTGCTTGAGTAGGAGAACCAATGAGTCAAAAAACACAACATCAAAGCCGACAACATCAAAACAGGCTTTCCAGACTCGGAAGTCAGAAAGACACTGAGTTTGGTTTCAGGCAGACTACCAGGTCCCTGGATTGGTTGCAATGTCCCATTTAAACTGCCGTGTGCGTGGCCGCGCACCTTCTCCAGGACTGCCACACAGAAGAACTGCCAGGCTGCACAGAAAAGCAAGTGATTGAACTTCCCTGGGATCACCCCATTAGTGTGCACTATATAGATCAACGTTTTTTTCTGTGATCGAATCAACATTATATCAGCCCATTTTCAATGCAACAAACCAAAACAAATCTAACTTTGCAAGATTGAGTCTTATCTTCTTGTAGGCAGAGCCAGAGCGCAACGGAGTAGAATTCCACTGGCAGGGGTAGCCCATGAGCGATCAGTTCAGATCAGAGCCGCGGTGTTCACATTTGTTGATATTCTTTGCTAGTTAGCGAGTTATTAGCCCAGTTATAGAAAAGTATAGGTGAGCAATTGGGAGGTTCTGCTTCCTACAAGAGCACAAAACGCGTAGGCTACATTTCAAACTGTCTTTGAAAAGCATGTCTTAATTAAAGGGGCAGTGTTGCATTTTGACACAGGCTTGACTATACTAATAAGCCAATATGCAAAGGGTTAGCCGACTGTCTAATTCTCTGTATGGCAATAATAATGCCTTTTATTTTGTAAAGACGTTTCTTGTAGCACACAATGCAATTTACAGCCACATATTTAGCCCATGGTGTTACAGACCAAGTAGAGAAAGAAAAAAAACGCACATTTCTCTTGCTAGTATCACTGCTCTTTATTAAGCTTTACGTATCGACCTGAAGTCCTTCGTCAAAGTCGAGGGAAAATAAACATGAACATTTACTTGTCCTCATTAATGTCCTCATTGTAGTTTTACAGACGTGTTTAATACGTTTTATGTACACACTTTATTCGAATACTTATGAAATGCACATTGTTATATTTGGTAACATGTTGATTTTCCCTCGGCTCCAACCCCATTCGATGCATTGAACGGATGTGGATGGAGCTATGTCTACATAAGGGTGTACATTTAAAACACTCACAAAGCTCTGACGAATGCCCTGAGTCCGATATATAAAGCTTAATAACGAGCAGTGATACCAGCAAGAGCGGTGTGCGGGTTTCTTCTTTTTTCTCATGTTATTCAACTGTTACCATGCACCTGCAACAAAGATAGTTCAGATGTGCGAGTGCCTTTTTGAATTTTGAGTTAGAGACCAAGTAAAAAATAATTAATTCATGTCAAGCCCTTCATAATGTAAAAACGTTTTTTAATTGAATGTAGGCCTGCATTGAACACCACATATTGGGATACTGTAGGCTATATCATAGAAATCAAAAGCTATTTCCGTGTGAAAATGTTATGCGATTGGCTCCATTGGTTTAGTTGGCTACTGTTTAAAACTGTAAGGGTATATCCTCAATGTTCACTGTAGATGCGCGGCGGAAAGTTGCACAAAATTCTCACAACGTTCAAGTTTCCGAAACCTAAAATTTGCTCAGTGCCCCAAAACATGTGAGGGAACTTTGATTGGGTGGTTTAGTTTTTCTGAGGTAAACTATCAATTTGGGTTATTTGGTAACCCAGCGCTGGGTAAATATTGAACATATGCTGGGTTATCTTTACCCAGCCAGTTGGGTGGTGTGAATATCCCAACATGTTGGGTTGTTTGGATTACCCAAACATGGGTTAATTTAACCACCAGTTGGGTTTTTATTTAGTTTTATGCTGGGTTGACCCAGCAGCTGGGTAATTTCTTAAAACGTAAATCATAGGTTAATTTCAGGAGGTGTGGCCTATTAGGGGTGTGTCTTTCAAGGTTATTTTTTGGCCACCCGTGAGTAAATGTCATTACAGTTCATCAGGTTCATCAAGTTTGTACACTGCACATTTCAATGTTTCTTGAATATTTATGCACATTACATTCTAATATACAATTAAACATTATTATTTACATATTGTAACAGTGGTAACTATCCAAATATATAACTCACACTTGTGTAAGCGTAATTAAAGCTACAAAAGTGTCAGTATTCAACCTTAACATGTGATGACAATACAACAGATGAACTGGAATTACATTGACCCTCACAGGTGGGCAAAAACAACTTCCTGAAAGCTACGCCGCTACTAAGCCACGCCTCCAGTGTTCTGATCTGACCCGGTGGGTCATATCTCAATAACCCAACATCAACAACCCAACCTTGCTCTTTAAAAAAAACTAAGTGACCCAATACCTGCAACCCAACAGTTGGGTTATCCAAACAACCCAACATGTTTTGGAGTGCACACTGTCCGCACATTTAACAGTCAGGACTGGACTTTAGGAGTTACAGTATAGAGCTAAATTATTTGAACTATCATGTTTTTCCTCCCAGATACCACTTTTGTTTAAAGAGAGATGGAATGCTTGTTAGGGCAGAATGTTTTGAGAGCTAGTCATTGGACAAAAACACATGTCAACACAACCCTCTGGGGATATATTAGGGGCCCGGGGCCCTCCGCAATGCCGACCTGAAGCCTAACGTAGCATTAGGAGGGGAAACCCCACAGAGAGGTCTCGCCCCCTCCAATGAGCTGGAAAATTGTGGCCCCTCAGAACCGTCATAACTCTGGGAGAGATGATGGGGTACTATATTCGACAGAGGCTACATTGCACCTTGACTCACTGGACGGGGCGGGACTAGCTGGACTAGCTACAGTACTGTACCTCAGGGCTTCTTCCACCCAAACTCATGATAAGTGGGTCTTAGAGCCCTTAAAGAGTCAGGGCCCCTACTCCCTGTGGTCTCTCACACAACCCCTGTGTTCATCAACCCTGAGCATGTAACACGCACACGCGTGCACACACACACACAGAGCGTCAGCTCTGTCAGAAACCCTCAGGAGAAGAAAAGCACCAGCCAAGGAGAAGTAACTAAGGCGGTGGAGTTAAACGAACAAAAGGAACACACATTGATGGGAAGATGATGTTACTGGGGCTCTCACGCTCTCCTCCTGATGCCAACCGACAACATACTTACTGGCATGCTGTATTCTGTCCCATGTTTACAGAAGACCCTCAAGTCAACTTCCCTGTTGCACTATGCTCAAATAAATATTCAGACACTGATCTCACAAATTGAGTGTCATGCCCTTTGAAAATGGCGGGACACAAGTATCATCGAGTTGTACATGAAAAAGTTCACCAGTTAGTGCACCCCATTAAAATGATTAGGTGAATGACACTTCTGCTAATAGATATTCCTATCCAATGTTGATTTAATTTCTCTCTCTCTCGCTCTCCTTCACCTCTCTCTTTCTCTTCCTCCCTCCCTCCTCCTCCAGCTCCTGTGCTCCTCGGTGCAGGGGGCTCTGTTCGAGGAGGAGGAGAAGAGCAGGAAGCAGCAGGAGCGCCTGGGCCAGCTGGAGAGGAGGAACAGGCAGCTGAAGGAGCGCGTCCGGAAGGTGAAGCGCTCCCTCCGGAACGCCAGGAAGAGCCAGCGCCGGGCGGAGCAGGAGAGGCAAGGGCTGGAGGAGAGGCTGAGGTCAGCGGAGAGACGGGCTGGGCACCACCTCAATTCCATCACACAGGAGGCTACGCCCAACAGATACCAGGAGGCTGTGTTACACCGCACGCCACACACACCGCTTTAGCCTCTAGACTGGATGTTGTTAAAGACTGCTGGGCAGTCTCTCTAATTTCTGTTGTTCACAGGCACGCAAGCATGCACCCACACACACACAATACTAATTTAGTGTCATATTCAGCCATATATACTGTAGTTCCTACACACATTACATAGAGAGGGCATCCAGTAGCCCTCGAATAGCAGACAGAGGGAATTAGTATTAGTGAATGACTAGAGAGAATGAGAGAGATATTGTATAGTTCCTATTAATACACAGCACTGTCAGCACTATCATACAGCACTATCATACAGCTGATGGATAGACAGATGAAATGAATTTAGAGTGAGTATATGATGAGTGAATGACTAGAGTGAATGAAGAAAGTGAGGTTACTTTCTGGTAGGTCTGTGGGCATTTGTTCCATGTGTTTGTCTGTTGCTGTCCTAGTGTCAACACCACCAAAGAGTATGTCCATGAGGCATTGGGATCATTATATATGAATGTATTACTGAAGCTGCATATAAACTCTAATCAGGCATTACTAACGCTTGGGTGTTTTATTTCCAGATTACACAATCTGTTGTTTTTGGCCAAACAAACTAAACACACCAACTAAAATTACATTCTAGGTAAAGAGAGAGGTAAAGAAAAGAGAGAGTGGAGGAAGAGAAAGAGAGAGAGTTGTGGGTTGCTGTTATGGGCTCTTCTTAATGGGTTTCCCTCTCTGCTCCAGGCACTGCGGGATAAAGCCAGATGTGCCACCCCCACAGAGAGAGACACACACACACACACAGTCTTTTCTCCCCTCCTCCTTTGCTGGAGTTTGTGTCCTAAGACTTGAACCTCATCACGAAGACCCCTACAACCTCAAACTTCATCTGGGTCTATGAGCAGAGGAAAACAAATACCTGCAACTGTAGGGGACAACACACTCGACACGCATACACACACATGCACAAACACAGATCCCCCACTCTTCTATAGTCTGACAGTCTATGCTAGGGACACAGAGCAGAATGGAATGTGCTTATGTGCTTTTCTGGGCAGGAGAGAGGGAGAGACAGCAGGACTTTATTGAAATATTTATTTCATTCTGCCTTCAAATAACCCCTGGATCACTGTTGATCTTATTGATGCTCTATTAGTCTCTGGACTGGCCCTGAGAAAAACACCAACGCCTTAGAGACAGAGAATATGGAGAGGAGAGAGTGACAGCAAAATTAATCAACAGAGTAATACGTTTCACAGATCGTCACCTGCATACCAGTTTAGATCCATCTACAGTTAATCAGGTGGACCTGCTGCCCGCCATGTTCTAGAAACCAGAGATGAGGGAAGTGACAGAGAAGAATGAGGGAAAGAATGAGGAGGTGAAAAAGCAAGACAGGAAGACGTGATGGAGTAGGAAAAGCAGGAGAACGAGGAAGGAGAGAAAGATCGTTCTGGCTGCCGTTTCAGTATATCCCATCCATTGTAGGCCCCCTATGGAGCCTACGTAGGAGAGAGAGGGAGGGATGAGAGGCTGTGTATCTGGGTACAGAGGAGAGAGAGAGGGAGGGAAACACTTTAAAAGGCAAAAGGATCAGTGAACCCCAAACCTCGGTCAACTATCCACCCACACCATGACCACTCGTCCAACAACAGCAGCCCCCCCACCCACACTTACTCCCACTGAGTGGCTCAACTCGCTCTGAGAATGTTATATTGTGCGTGTGTCTAAGTGTGTGTGTTGCTTTGAGTTTGTTAACGTGTATGAGAGAATGATCTCCCTGAGCATTCCTCTGGCCAGCCCTGAGCACACGACAGACGGAGAGAGCGGGGGGGATGATGTAAACAAGAAGAATGGGGAGGAATTTGCACACAACTCAGAGTCCAGATCCATTGTACAGGTTCAAAGGTCAATAACTGTGAGAGAGGACAGAGGCTGACGTGCTGGGAGTGAGTATGAGGGGTGCTTAATGTGGCTGCAGTTTGAAATGGCCCCCAGTGCCAGAAGAACTTCAGGGCAATCTCAGACCACTTTCACCAATTAAGTCCCAACAGCACTTATCTGTAATTACTATCATACCTTAACCCAGGAGCAGCTCAACAATGGAAAAAACAATTACAATCACACTTGGCTATAAGTGGCTAGTTCTAAATATATTAGTGAATTAACAGTAATTTGCTATACAATTAGAAATAATGTGTATTGGGAAAACAACTTTGATGCCTGAGGCAATTGTTCGTGGAATGTTTTGTGAGCATGTAGATCAGGGTCTTCACATTCACTCAGACACACAGGGTCATAGCTGGACCTGAAGTGGGTGTGTGAGAGTAACATCTGGCCCTACATCTGCTAAACGTCTGTCAAATGTGTCTGATGTCTGTTGAGCATCCGGGGTGTGCGTCGTCTGTTTGAAGTCAGGGTGTGTGTATGGAAGGGTTATGGAGGGACACGACTCCTTTCTAATCTTTCTCTGGTCGAAAGGAAAATGGTCAGGGGTCAGCAAACAAACCAATTAGAAGTGGAAATCAATCTAAGTGCAAAAACAAACTTTGAATGGCTTAAAGTGTAGCAATCCCTGCACACACAGACACACGGAGACGGTTGCTTTATGATCGTTCAGGGTTTATTTCAGGAGAGAAAAAAACAAACAAATCAGTAATTCTGGCTTCTGTCGTTGTCATGGTAACTGATATGTGCACATGATTGTCGAAGGCATCGGATATACAAGCCCCATAACAGAAGGTCATCACAGCACAATAAGAGTGGCAGGGCAACTCACTCTGCCACACAAAATGGAAGGAGGTGTCTGCTTAACGAAGTAGTACGAAAGTTGCCCCTTACCACTGATACAGGGCAAGATATTTTCTCATCCCCCTAATGGTTTAGGTTCAGATCGAAGGAGGATGTGCTGATCCTAGATCTACGGTTTTAAGTATCTATTGATTAAGGTTCAGATTTAGGGAGGATATTTTGATCCGAGATCTATGTTTAAGTTAGTATCTAATGGTTAAGCTTTAGATTGATGGAGGGTATTCTGATCCTAGATCTGTGGTTAAGGGGAACATCTACCAGGAGTCGTTAGTGAGAGACCGCCACACAAGATGGAGATTTGTTTTGGTCACATGCAGAGTAAATATGGCCCATTCCCCAGGCTCTGGACCTCACAGGAACCCACAGGGAGATGCAGTGGTCCCCAACAATACTCTGCTCTCTATGGACACATTGATCTTCTTCTTTAGATATAGATACACACATCATACAATGGCATATAAAGTTAATGCAAACACTTGTGGAGTTGGATTTCTTTAAGCACTTTTCAACATGCTTTGCATTTCATCTTTAGAAAAACGTTGTGATGCATTGTGGGATATTTTTTTCTCATGACAGTTGATCATGGGCATGTGTTTAGGTGTGTTGTGATGCCTGTTGCCGTAGTGTCAGTGAGCAAGGGGGTAAAGTGGACGACCGATGACTTCGGCAGATACGTGTAAAAAAAAAAGCACAGCTCCATAACAGTGGATGTCGTATCAGTCAAAGCTTCAACGTTTACACACATTGCAAACTAAAGCCTGAGTTTACTTTTACATTTCATTTTTATTTATTTTATCAGATATTGTTTAGAATGCTGATGGCGTTATCTCCATGGTAACTCTGTAGATGGCAGTTACTGAGTGTTTGGTACAGTATGCTCTGAATATCGTGGTATCAAAGCCCAGTATGGTGTGGGATGGAGGGGTGAGGGGGGCTGTAGCTCATTTAAAACACATTAAACATTCCAAAGAAAATACAATCAACCCACCCCCACGTCGGCACTGCACAACATTCGCAAAGGTTATCTTAAAAATTATCATTCACAACTTATTTACAAGACATTTCCAACAAATATATTCTTTCATATCAGAAAACAAAATGCTTGCCTCGATAAAAAATAAATAAACAAAACAGACCCCTAAAGTAAAGTCTACCCACCCCTAAAAGAATCCAGTCCATGACATCACTCTTAATGATGGTTGACCCAGCACCACGAAGCCACGTAATAATACTGCATTATGACCCCTATATGTAGGCTATATGCATGCTGTGTCTGGCCATAGTCTGGTTAGGGGACCCTGGTGTCGTGAGCGTAACAGTCCCAGTGTTGGGTGAAACTTCTACAGTATACAGTGAACTGGTCTTAAAGAAACTAGAAAGAAAAAGAGAGGGAGGGAGGGGTGGCACAGAGAGGAAAGGAGAAGGCAAGGGGGAGAAAAATAGAAAACATCTTGTCATCTTTCTCCAGATTTTCAGAGTTCAGCCCTTCGTTTCAAAACAATCCATTTCCCAGTGGGGATCGGCCAGGGTTAAAGGTCTAGCTCATAGCTAACCATCAGTGTTTAAATCAGGTATAATCAGTGTGTCCACATATTCTCTGTTTCAACAGTGCTTTGGCTAGACATTACAATGACATAAAGGGATCGTTGGACTTGCATTTAACAGAGGCAGACCACGGGACACTCTGTAGACAAATCTGTGCTCGCGAGCGGTTTCTACAGCAACAAGGGTCACCACGGCGCCCAGTCCAAATCCCTGAGAACTTGTGTACTGGGTGCCCGGTTGATGATGTCATCATGATGATGATGGCTCTTGTGGTGAGGTCATGGCTTTGTAAAAGGGATGGGGGTAGAGACAACAGCTCCACCATCTTGGATCGTGGGAAACTGATACTGTAGGTCAGGGGTTCCCATGCTTACACTACACTACAGAAATGGCTGCTCTTCTACATGGGCTTTTTCTGAGGCCCATTTGGAAGTGCCTGGTTTTCCACCTGTAGCCCCTGATCTTTAGGGTGGGAAACCCCACATGTAACTGGTGATGGTTAAAACTAACAGCACTCTCCAACTCTATCCTAAACCTGCAGTGCGTTTCATAATATACTGTATATGCGTCCCCTATTGGGTGGTCGTTATGAAAGTCTTCTAAAGTAAGACAATAATTAAACATAGTGCATGTTTCCCTTAACAAAGATGTTGTACAATGCTCTGACCCAATTTTGGGTATTTTAAAACTGTTTACATTCTCTATTCTCTGTCTGATAAATTCCCGTAGATGAGTTGTCTAACTTGGTGGCTGTACACACATTATCTACGTCTGAAACTGCGTCCAAACCTCATGTGCAAATAGATAAAGCGCTTACTCATGAAACATCACTCAACAGTCTTATGGTACTTTTAAAGCACGTCTTAAACATGGACGCAAACAAAAAGAAATCAACATGAACATGGAAAGAAAATGCAAGAAAATAGAAATGAAAAAGAATCCAGTTGGTAACTGTTAACCCAGAGGATGAAATATAGAAAATAAACAGAATTTTAAAAACTCACAAGTAGAACCTTATAGAAGATGTAGGAAAAACTAGAGGGAAATTGAGTTTGACTGACATAGACAACGCCCAATCCGACGGAAGCTTCTGAAAACACACCCACTTCACTCATCATGGTCTCTGACAGAAACAAACACTCAAAGGTAAACCAATCAGTAATGCTCTCGGAGTGGGTGTGGTTCCACAGAGTCGACACAATGGGCATGTCCAAGGTGAGTATGGCATGTTGTTATTGGTGCAATGGGTTTAAAGTCCTCTGCTCTCCCAGTCCTCCCAGATGCAGCATGAGGGAGGGGCAGGGCGGGGGGCAGGCTGGGAGGGGGTAGTAGGGGTACGGTAAGGAAAGGGAGGGTGCGGTTTTCGCCCCGCTCTCTCTCTCTCTCTCACAGCGCCGTAGCCTCCCAGCTGGTCCCCCGCGGGACCTGGCGTCACTTAGTCTCTGTTAGTACTGTGGCAACAGTAGAGGGGTGGGGCCGGGTGAGCTCCGTCCCCCCGGAGGGGGAAGAGGAGGCTGCAGTTGCCAGGCTGCAGGGGGTGGGAGTAGCTGGGGCACCTGGGGGGAGAACAGAAGCTATGAACACACAGTCAGAACTAACAAACTGGTAGTTGGTGTTTACTAGTTCATGGTGTGTGTGGATGCATACATGTCCACTTACAGTCCTTGTGAGGTGAGTCCACAGAAAAGCTCTTCATAATGGCTGCATTAGGGTTCTGGCTCCGAGTCTGGCTTGGACTCGGAGAGGGTTGAGTAGAGCTCTGGCTAGGGGTCTGGTTGGGMGTCTGGYTGGCCWGGTTCTGGTTGGCCTGGTTCCKTTGGTTCTGCATCTGTGCGGCCCGGCTGTTAGGAGGGTGAGGGTGAGAGCTGTCCATGCTSTGGCCCATACTGCTGCTCAACTGCAGTCTCCTCATGTGTCGCACCACTGCAGTGGCATTGAAGGCTTGCTGAGAGAGCGGAGAGAGGAGGAGCGAGAGGGGAAGAGAGAGAAGAAAGAGAGCGAGAGAGAGGAAGAGAGCGAGAGAGAAGAGAAGAAAGAGCGCAAGAGAGAAGAAGAGAGGAAGAGAGAGAGGGAGGAAGAGAGAGAGAGAGAGAGAGAGAGGAGAGAGGGAGGAGAGAGAGGGAGGAAGAGAGAGGAGAGAGAGGAGAGAGGGAGGAAGAGAGGAGAGGAGGAGGGAGGAAGAGAGAAAGGAAGAGACCAGTGTATGATTTATAAACACTACATTAAATAAGCAATCATTCAGACACACTCGGACACTTGAATGACACTCAGACATTTATTACCATATATTCAAACGTACCCTCCATTTGCTCTTGGCAAAGTTTTTCCTGATCTGCCTGCTCACAGACTCATGGATGTTCTTGCAGAGGGCCGTGTCCCCAGCGATCCTGAACACACACACAGCCACTTCAACATCCCATAATACCCACATGAGTGTGTGTGTGTGTGTGTGTGTGTGTGTGTGTGTGTGTGTGTGTGTGTGTGTGTGTGTGTGTGTGTGTGTGTGTGTGTGTGTGAGTGTGTGCGCGTTTATGATCAGTGTGTGTTGTCTCTCACCATGGGTGTCTGAGAGCCTGGTCACAGGTGAAGCGCTTCGCCGGGTCTTTCTCCATCAGACTACCGATAAAGTCTTTGGCTGTGGGAAACCATTAGAGAACAGTAACTCACACTCATCACAACATACACAAACAGTAAACAGTTCAAGGCACATGGTTTCCCACACTCCCTGGCCAGTGTACCGAATAGCTGGACGAAGCCTCCGCTCTCTTCCTGTAATAACTACTGTTGTTTTATGGTTTACTGGTTAGACTGGCGCCAAACTGGAGAATATAGGGTTTTCAGATCTGGTCTGTGATGACCTCTTAAAAACACACACAAATTCCAAGAGGACGACGCCACAGCATAGAGAAAGTAGCTATGGTGGCGTGGTGTCCATATTTGCCAGACGGGAGGAAGAAGAGGAGGAAGGTGCTCTGTCTGAAGGGGATCCTCACTCCATTAGACACGCACACACACACACAGCTTACCTGAATCAGATATGTCGTCCCAGTATGGTGCYTCAAACTCGTAGTCTGCTTTGAGGATCTGCTCAAAGAGCTTGGAGTCATTCTCATCGTAGAATGGAGGATAGCCACACAACCTGCAGACACAGACAGGAAGTGAGCTCATAAAAAAAAAAAAAAAGTTAACACATGCATTCACTTCCTACTTCAGGGAATCGTTTACTTTTAAGATGATAATAGAATAACATGATGACGAATGAGACAAATGCTTGAACAACTATTCAATTGATAAGAATAAACTGACAAGGTGAATGTAATGTATCCTAAACCTTTTCTCTGTCTGCTCTCCTAACCTCATCCTGGACTAATTGAACTTCTTCAAGTGGCAAAACGATTTCCATAGAAAACATGAGCCGCCATTATGATCGAACCTCATTAAAATGCCTTTCTCCATCYAGAAGCTGTTCTGCCTGATGTGGCCGCAATGAGCTTTTTGTTTTTGTGCTTTCCCATTTGGTTAAAGACTTGCGCGCCATTCCTCCGCAGGAGCCGGTGCGATTATTCCACCCGATTACCTGATGCGATCGCTTCACACCTGAGGAGAGACCCAACCAGGCATGCCGAGCCGGATTGTGTGGAGGCGCTCGGAAATCGGCTAACGAGGTCCGTTCTAATGGTGCTAATGGCTAAATGACAAGACGGGAGTAGCTCACTGATCACTGGGAACTCACTGAGGAAACATCAAGGGGTCCAACATCAGGCCTCAACCCAACCATCCACAACTGGATATTCTTGGATTTTATATATTTACTTGAACTCTAAACACATATTTTGTCTAATTTAACATTGCCTAGGCTATTCACAAGGATGTTAAAGGACTACTTATTGAATATACACAAACATTCACAGCTTAATCCACCAGCTGGACTGACTGACTGTGTGAACGCTGTTTCTCAGACATTTATTTCTCCTCCCTCACATGTGTACAGTAGAGGTGACAGGAGTGCGCACACACACACACACACACACATCACTGCGGGCACCACAGCACACCACCCCACACACACACACAGCACACAACACACACCACACACACCCCTCTAATGACCAGTGGACACATAGTGTCGCTTATATCCAACTGTGTAAGCATGGAGAGTTGTACATAAAACTACTAATAAACGAACAGAGATGGATAAACAGGTGAAAATAGAGACAGAAGGGTGTCTGAGCTATTGGGCGGGAGAAAGAACAGGGAAAGGGGAGAAGGGTGAGAGGAGAGAACCAGAGGGCAGAGCCTGCTTTGCACATCACAGAGCGGACAAACCATCGAGAGCCAAGAACAACACAAAGGGGAGAGAGGAGCAAAAATGAGGAACGTTTTCAGCGGATGAGAAAGATTTGCCCTGATGCTCTAACGACGGGAGGTAACACATCTTTCTCTCGCTCTGCACAGCCTTTATGGTTCCCTATTGGACCTCCTATTCACCCTGTCCCTAACCCTGAACTCTAACCCGCTATTCACCTGTCCGCTAACCTGAACTCTAACCCCTATTCACCTGCTCCTAAACCCTGAACTCTAACCCCTATGTCACCCTGTCCCTAACCTGAACTCTAACCCTATTCACCCTGTCCCTAACCTGAACTCTAACCTATTCACTCCTGGGTCCGTCTACAGGGCGGATCTGTGCTGAAACTCTACCCTATTACTCTGTCCTAATGAATCTAACGGCCCTATTCAGCCCTGTCCCTTCCCTGAATCTACCCCTATTCTAGCCTGGTCCTACCCTTGAAGTCTAACCCTAGTCCCGCTGTCGTGACGCGCCTGGAAGCACCGTCTAACCTATGTTCACCTGTCCGCTAACCCTGAAGCTCTGAACGCCGCTATGTCACGCTGGTCCTAACGCCTGCAGCTGCTGAACGGCCTATGTCAACGTCTGTTCCTAACCTGCGTCTACGCCTATTCACTCTGCGTCCCTGAAGAATGACCTCTAGACGCACCTATTCACGCCGCTGTCCTTTAACCCTGACTCTAACGCCTATTCACCTGTTCCTAACCGCTGATCTAACCTATTCACGCCTGTCCTACCCTTGTAATCTACCCCTATTCGTCACTTGGCCTGTCCTAACGCCTGAACTCTAGACGCGCTATTGCACCCTGTCTAACCCTGAACTTAACCGCTATTCACCCTCCGTCTTAAGGCCTGAACTATAAACGCCTATCACCGATGTCCTAACAATGGGACACGTCTACGCTATGTCACTGTCGCCTACCTGGACGTCTAACCCTTTGCACCACCTGTCCCTAACCCTGAACTCTAACCCCTATTCACCCTGTCCCTAACCCTGAACTCTAACCCCTATTCTCCCTGTCCCTAACCCTGAACTCTAACCCCTAAAACACACACACACGCCTGGAACTCAGTCAGCGAGAGCTGGAACACACACAGAGCTAAATCTGCCCTCTGACTCAGAGGTTGTCCACACACAGACAGAGGGGTGAAAAACAAAAGAGACATGTTGAAAAGTCAGTTTTTTCTCCTCAGAAGCACTATGTCCATACATGGTGACTGAGCAGAGCAGAGTGTAGCAGACCAACATCTGGCTCTGATGAAAGGAAAGAGAGAGGCATGATGTTGTGTCATTCTCCATTACAAAACACACAAACATCCACGCACACAGACAAACACACGCCCGCACACACACATGCACAATAAGTCAAACGTGTGTGCGAACTTGTGAAATGCAGCTGCACTCTAGAAGGATCCAAACCAAGGCCCTCAATATAAAGCTGTGAATTATGCCCTCATGGCATTGATTGGGTATGGGAACACATAGCATGTCTGTAGGAGTTGTACAATAGACTGTAGAAACTTACAGGATGTATGCAATGACTCCGATGGACCAGCAGTCCACTGCCTTACTGTAGGGCTTCTGAGCAAGAACCTCTGGAGCTGAGAGAGAGAAAGGAGAGAGAGAGAAAGGAGAGAGGAGAGAGAGACGAAGGGAGAGATGTAGAGAGAGGGGGATGAAACGTTGATGACAACTGGAGACAGTCAGAGATGGAGAGAGACGGACACAGAGACATGTTCTCCCCCCTGGATTACCCTGCTGTCGAGCCCAGAGCTGGAGCTCATCCTATCAGAGGCCGTGACCCCACCCCTGTGGGCGATTATCGAGACTGAGAGAAGCATGTCCAGACTAATCAATGATAACAGCCCAGCCAAAATAGAACTGAGCTCACCCAAACAACGGTCGACAAACAGAACAATATCGAAGACTGAGGTAAATACAGATCACAGGAAACACGCGCACACACACACAGTCACGCGCATAGACTTACACAGACAGTCAGACACACGCATGTGCGTACATGTGTGTGTGCACACAGAGGCTCAAATGTTATACTTTCTTCACTTTTGCTGGGCTGAGCGTGTGTTCCGTATCTCCTCTAACAATATGGCCGACGTGTGTGTGTGTGTTTGTACACAGTATGTGTATGCGTGTGTCCGCTCTCTGAAGGTGGGCCTTTCCAAACCACAGAGTCTGGTCTTAATTCAGCCAGGCGCTAACCCTGGGCTATTCATACCTCAGGAATGCAGGCTTCTCAATGCCATCATCCAGGACCTGCTATATTTAGCAGCATTTCTAATGCAGCAACCATCACATTACAGCCTCTTAGAATGGAAAAGGCCTACAGCAGATGGGGAGGGAGGGATAGAGGGACAAAAACTGCAGTGGCCTCATCTGAAGAGATTGTGGGATAGAGGGAGGAGGAAGGACGAGACACTTCCAATGTCATTAACTAGTAAGGTGTTGTTTAGCTGGCCTACAGTACACCGACTATAGTTCCCGATGGATAAACTTAAACAAGTGTCTGCTGACTGACTTGCATGTGGATGTAGGGGCGTGGACAGGAGCCGGCAGCTGAAAGACATCAACATGATGAGTCTTCAGTGTGTCTGACTACCAGAGGCACCGTCCTACACGTCAACATGATGAGTCTTCAGTGTGTCTGACTACCAGAGGCACGCTCCTACACGTCAACAGAGAGTCTTCAGTGGTAGGGACTCCCAGTTAAGGTACCGTCCTGACACGTCAACATGATGAGTCTTTCAGTGTGTCTGACTACAGAGGCACCGTCCTACACGTCAACATGATGAGTCTTCAGGTGTCTGACTACCAGAGGCACCGTCCTACACGTCAACATGATGAGTCTTCAGTGTGTCTGACTACCAGAGGCACACGTCCTACCACGTCAACATGATGAGTCTTCAGTGTGTCTGACCTAACAGAGGCACGTCTACATCAACATGATGAGTCTTCAGAGTGTCTGAACTACCAGAGGCACCGTCCTAACACGCAACATGATGAGTCTGTCAGTGGTCTGACTACCAGAGGCACGTCTCACACGTCAACATGATGAGTCTTCAGTGTCTGACTACCAGAGGCAGCGTCCTACACGTCAACAGATGAGTCTTCAGAGTGTCTGACTACCAGAGGCACCGTCCTACACGTCAACATGATGAGTCTTCAGTGTGGTCTGACTACCAGAGCCACCGTCCTACACGTCAACATGATGAGTCTTTCAGAGTGTCTGACTACCAGAGGCACCGTCCTACAACGTCAACATGATGAGTCTTCAGAGTGTCTGACTACCAGAGGCACCGTCCTACACGTCAACATGATGAGTTCTTGAGTGTGCTGACTACCAGAGGCACCGTCCTACACGTCACTACCATGATGAGTCTTCAGTGTGTCTGACTACCAGAGGCACCGTCCTACACGTCAACATGATGAGTCTTCAGTGTCTGACTACCAGAGGCACCGTCCTACACGTCAACATGATGAGTCCTTCAGAGTGTCTGACTACCTGAGGCACCGTCCTAACAGTCAACATGATGAGTCTTTCAGTGTGTCTGACTACCAGAGGCACCGTCTACACGTAACACATGATGAGTCTTCAGAGTGTCTGACTACCAGAGGCACGTCTACACGTCAACATGATGAGTCTTCAGTGTTGTCTGACTACCAGAGGCACCGTCCTACACGTCAACATGAGAGTCTTCAGGTGTCTGTGTCTGCTACCAGAGGACACCGTTCCTACACGTCACAATGATGAGTTCTTCAGTGTGTCTGACTACAGAGGCACCGTCCTAACACGTCAACATGATGATTTCAGTCGTGTCCTTGACTACCAGAGGCACGTCCTACACGTCACATGATGAGTCTTCAGTGTGTCCTGACTACCGAGGCACGTCCTACACGTCAACATGATGAGTTCTTCAGAGTGTCTGACTACCAGAGGCACCGTCCTACACGTCAACATGATGAGTCTTCAGTGTGTCTGACTACAGAGGCACCGTCCTACACGTCAACATGATGAGTCTTCAGTGTGTTGACTACCAGAGGCACGCGTCCTACACGTCAACATGATGAGTCTTCAGAGTGTCTGACTACCAGAGGCACCGTCTCACGTCAACATGTATGAGTCTTCAGTGTGTCTGACTACAGAAGGCACGTCCTATCACGTCAACATGATGAGTCTTCAGTGTGTCTGACTACCAGAGCACCGTCCTACACGTCAAATGATAGAGTCTTCAGAGTGTCTGACTACCAGAGGCACCGTCCTACACGTCAACATGATGAGTCTTCAGTGTGTCTGACTACAGAGGCACGTCCTACACGTCAACATGAGATCTTCAGTGTCCTGACTACCAGAGGCACCGTCTACAACGTCAACATGATGAGTCTTCAGAGTGTCTGACTACCAGAGGCACAGTCCTACACGTCAAATGATGAGTCTTCAGGTGTCTGACTACCAGAGGCACCGTCCTACGTCAACATGATGAGTCTTCAGAGTGTGTCTGCACTACCAGAGGCACCGTCCTACACGTCAACATGATGAGTCTTCAGTGTGCTCGACTACCAGAGGCACCGCTCTACACGTCAACATGATGAAGTCTTCAGGTGTCTGACTACCAGAGGCACCGTCCCTATCACGTCAACATCATTGAGTCTTCAGTGTCTGACTACCAGAGGCACCGTCACACGTCCGTCAACAGGATCGATGAAGTAGTTCAGAGTGTCTGACTACAGAGGCACACGTCCTACGCGTCAACAATGATGAGTCTTCAGTGTCTGACTACAGAGGCACCGTCCTACACGTCAACATGATGAGTCTTCAGTGTGTCTGACTACAGAGGCACTGTCTACACGTCAACATGATAGTGAGTCAGTGTTGTTCTGCACTCAGACAGATGTCACGCTCCTCTAATGTCACATGATGAGTCTTCAGTGTGGTTCTGACTACCCAGAGGCACCGTCCTACACGTAACATGATGAGTCTCAGTGTGTGCTGACTACCAGAGGCACCGTCCTAACACGTCAACATGATGAGTCTTCAGTGTGTCTGACTACAGACACCGTCACTTACACGTCAAACTGATGAGTCTTCAGTGTGTCTGACTACCAGAGGCACCGTCCTACACGTCAAACATGATGAGTGTTCAGTGTGTCTGACTACCAGAGGCACCGTCCTACACGTCAACAGTGATGAGTCTTCAGTGTGTCTGACTACCAGAGGCACCGTCCTACACGTCAACATGATGAGTCTTCAGTGTGTCTGACTACCAGAGGCACCGTCCTACACGTCACACTATGATGAGTCTTCAGTGTGTCCTGACTACCAGAGGCACGTCCTACACGTCAAATGATGAGTCTTCAGTGTCTGAACTACCAGAGGCACCGTCCTACCGTCAACATGATGAGTCTTCAGAGTGTCTGACTACCAGAGGACGTCCTACAGTCAACATGATGAGTCTTCAGTGTGTTGACTACAAGAGGCACCGTCTACACGTTTCAATGATGAGTCTTCAGTGTTCTGACTACCAGAGCACGTCCTACACGTCAACATGATGAGTCTTCAGTAGCTCGTCTGACTCCAGAGGCCCCGTCCTACCGTCAACATGATGAGCTCTTCAGTGTGTCTGACTACCAGAGGCACTGTCCTACAAGTCACATGATGATCTTCAGTGTCTGACTACCAGAGGCAGTGTCCTACACGTCAACATGATGAGTCTTCAGAGTTGGTCTACTACCAGGGCACCGTCCTACACGTAACATGATGAGTCTTCCTAGTGTGTCTGACTACCAGAGCACCGTCCTACACGTCAACATGATGAGTCTTCAGGTGTCTGACTACCAGGCAGCCGTCCTACACGTCAACATGATGAGTCTTCAGAGTGTCTCGACTACCAGAGGCACCGTCCTACACGTAACATGATGAGTCTTCAGTGTGCCTGACTACCAGAGCACCGTCGCTTACACGTCAACATGATGAGTCTTCAGTGTCTGACTACAAGGCACCGTCCTACACGTCAACATGATGAGTCTTCAGCAGTGTCTGACTACCAGAGGCACGTCCTACACGTCAACATTGATGAGTCTTCAGAGTGTCTGATACCAGAGGCACGCGTCCTACACCAGTCAACATGATGAGTCTTCAGAGT
>NC_036840.1:6702507-6712549 GCF_002910315.2 Salvelinus sp. IW2-2015 | reverse complement strand
CGATTACTGTGCGTCGCTTCACACCGGGGCGGACCCACCAGGCTTTGTCGAGCGATTGTGTGGAGGCGCTCGGAATCGGCTACGAGGTCCGTTTAATGGTTGCTAATGCTAATGACGGGGTAGCTCATGTTCAGGACTCCTGAGGAACTCAGGGGTCACTCAGGCTAACCCAACCACACTGTATTCTTGGTTTTATATTTTATTGACTTAAACATATTTTGTCTATTTCACATGCCTAGCTTTGCACAAGGTGTTTTAAGGACTACTTGATTCGAATCACAACTATCACAGTTTAATCCGACCAGCTGGGACTTGACTGACTGTGGACGCCTGGTTCTCAGACTTGTATTTCTCCCTCCTCAATGTGTTACGTAGAGTGACAGGAGTGGCACACAACACACACCCCACACACACACACACACACACACCACCACACACACACACACCACACCACCACACACACACACACACACAGCACCAACACACACCACACCACACCCTCTATGACCAGGGACATGTGCTCGTTATGATCCAAGCTGTGTAGCATGGAACGTTATACAATACTCCAATAACGACAGAGATGGATAACAGGTGAAAATAGAGACAGAAGGGGTCGAGCTATTGGGGCGGGAGAAAGAAAGGGAAAGGAGGAAGGGTGAGAGGGAACCCAGAGGGCAGAGGCCTGCTTTGCAATCACAGAGCGGACACCATGCGAGAGCAGAACAACACGAAAGGGAGACGGAGCCAAAAATGAGGAGTTTTTCAGCGGATGAGAAAGTTTGCCTGTGCTCTACGACGAGGGTAACAATCTTTCTTCGCTCTTCAGCTTATGGTCCATTGCGCCCTATTCACCCTGTCCCTGAACCCTGAACTCTACGCCCTATTCACCCTGTCCCTAACCCTGAACTCTAACCCCTATATCACCTGTCCGCTACCCTTGAACTCTAACCCCTATTCCCCTGTCCTAAACCTGACTCTAACCCTATCACCCGTGTCGCTAACAATGAACTCTAACCCCTTTCACCCTTCCTAACCTGACTCTATACCCTATTCACCCTGTCCCTAACCTGACGCTACCCTATTTCACCCTGGCCTAACCCTGAACTCTACCCTATTCACCTGGTCCTAACCCTGAACTCTAACCCTGTTCCACCTGTCCCTAACCTGGAATCTACCTTTACCCTGTCCCTACCCTGAACTCTAACCCCTTTCACCCTGTCCTACCACTGAACTCTAACCCCTATTCACCCTGTCCTTAACTGACTGCTAACCCCTATTCACCCTGGTCCCTAACCCTGAACTCTACCCTATTCCCCTGTTTCCCTAACCCTGCTCTAAACCTAACACACACGACGCCTGGAAACTCAGTTCAGCGAGAGCTGGAAAACAGAGCCTAATATGCCCTCTGACTCGGGTTGCCAACACAGACAGAGGGGTGAAAAACAAGAGGATGTTGAAAGTCCGTTTTTTCTCTCGACGCACTATGTCCATACATGGTGACTGAGCAGAGCAGAGTGTAGCAGACACATCTGGTCTGATGAAAGGAAGAGAGAGGCATTGGTGTATGTGCGTTCTCACTTACAAAACACACACAATCAGCACACAGACAAACACACGCCCGCCACACATGCAAATAAGTCAAACGTGTGTGCGAACTGTGAATGCAGTGCACTCTAGAAGGATCAAACCAAGGCCTCATATAAAGCTGTGAACTATATGCCCTATGGCATTGATTGGGTATGGGACACACTGCATGTCGGTGGGTTGTACAGTAGACTGTAACGAACTTAAGGATGTATGCAATGATCCGATGGACAGCAGTCCACTGCCTTTCTGTAGGGATTCTGAGCAAGAACCTCTGGAGCTGAGAGAGAGAAAGGAGAGAGAGAGAAGGAGAAGAGGAGAGAGAGCGAAGGGAGAGATGTAGAGAGAGGGGATGAACGTTGATGTACAACTGGAGACAGTCAGAGATGGAGAGAGACGGACACAGAGACATGTTCTCCCGCCTGGATTACCCTGCTGTCGAGCCCAGAGCTGGAGCTCATACTATCAGAGGCCGTGACCCCCGTGGGCGATTATCGAGACTGAGAGAGCTGTCCAGCACTAATCAATGATAACAGCCAGCCAAAGAAACTGAGATCACCCAAACACGGTCGCAACAGAGAACATATCGAAGACTGAGGTAAAATACAGATTAAGGAACACACACAACAGTCAGCGCCATAGACTACAGACATCAATACACGCATGTGGTACAGTGTGATGTGCACAAGAGGCTCAAATGTTATACTTTTTCACTTGTGCTGGCTGAGCGTGTGTGGTGTCGTATTCCTCTAACAATATGGCGACGTGTGTGTGTGTCGTTGTACAGTATGTGTTGCGTGTCCGCTCTCTTGAGGGGCGCTTTCCAACACAGAGTCTGGTCTTAATTCATCCAGGCGCTAACCTGGGCTATTCATACCTCAGGAATGCAGGCTTCTCAATGCCACATCCAGGACCTGTATATTTAGCAGCATTTCTAATGCGCAACCTCACATTACAGCCTTTTAGAATGGAAAGGCCTACAGCAGATGGGGAGGGGAGGGATGAGGGACAAAAACTGCAGTGGCCTCATCTGCAGAGATTGTTGGATAGAGGATGAGAAAGGAGGAGTCGAGAACTCGTAGTTCCAATGTCATTAACTATAAGGTGTTGTTAGCTGGCCTACAGTACACCGCTACAGTTCCCGATGGATAAGCTTAAACAAGTGTCTTGCTACTGACTTGCTGTGGATGTAGGGCGTGGATAGGACCGGCAGTAAGACTCAACATGATGAGTCTTCAGTGTCTGACTACCAGAGGCACGTCCTACACGTCAACATGATGAGTCTTCAGTGTGTCTGACTACCAGAGGTACGTCCTACAAGTCAACATGATGAGCTTCAGAGTGTCTGACTACATGAGGACGTCGTCCTGCAACATGAGTGAGTCTTCAGAGTGTCTGACTACAGAGGCACCGTCCGACACGTCAACATGATGAGTCTTCGTGTGTCTACTACCAGAGGCACCGTCCTACACGTCAACATGATGAGTCTTCAGAGTGTCTGACTACCAGAGGCACCGTCCTACACGTCAACATGATGAGTCTTCAGGTGTCTGACTACAGAGGCACCGTCTCTACACGTCAACATGATGAGTCTTCGAGTGTCTGACTACCAGAGGCACCGTCCTACACGTCAACATGATGAGTCTCGTAGTGTCTGACTACCAGAGGCACCGTCCTACACGTCAATGATGAGTCTTCAGTGTCTGACTACAGAGGCACCGTCCTACATTCAACATGATGAGTCTTCAGTTGTGGTCTGACTACAGAGGCACCGTCCTACACGTCAACATGATGAGTCTCAGAGTGTCTGACTACCAGAGGCACCGTCCTACACGACAACATGATGAGTCGTTCTAGTGTCTGACTACCAGAGGACCGTCCTACACGTCAACATGATGATCTTCAGTGTGTCTGACTCCAGAGGCACGTCCTACACGTCACATGATGAGTCTTACAGTGTGTCTGACTACCAGAGCGCAGTCCTACACGTACAACATGATGAGTCTTCAGTGTGTCTGACTACCAGAGGCACCGTCCTACACGTCAACATGATGAGTTTTCAGGTGTCTGACTACCAGAGGCACCGTCCTATCACGTCAACATGATGAGTCTTCAGTGGTGTCTGACTACCAGAGACCGTCCTACACGTCAACATGATGAGTCTTCGTGTGTGTCTGATCCCAGAGGCACCGTCCTACACGTCAAATGATGGTCTTCAGTGTGTCTGACTACAGAGCCGGTCCTACACGTCAATGATGGAGTCTTCAGTGTGTCTGGACTTTACCAAGAGGCACCGTCCTACACGTCAACATGATGAGTCTTCAGGTGTCTGACTACCAGAGGCACGTCCTACACGTCAACATGATGAGTCTTCAGGTGTCTGACTACCAGACGGCACCGTCCTACACGTTCAACATGATGAGTCTTTCAGTGTGTCTGACTACCAGAGGCACCGTCTACACGTAACATGATGATTTCGGTGTCTCATACCGAGGACGTCCTATCCGTGTCATGATGAGTCTTCAGGTGACTGACTGCACAGAGGCACCGTCCTACACCGTCAAATGATGAGTCTTCAGTGTGTCTGACTTACCAGAGCACCGTCCTACACGTCACAACATGATGAGTCTTCAGGTGTCTGACTACCAGACGGCACCGTCCTACACGTCAACATGATGAGTCTTCGTGTGTCTGACTACCAGAGGCACGTCCTCACGTCAACATGATGGTGCTTCGTGGTGTCTGACTACCAGAGGCACCGTCCTACACGTCAACATGATGAGTCTTCAGTGTGTCTGACTACCAGAGGACCGTCCTACACGTCACATGATGAGTCTTTCAGTGTGTCTGACTACCAGAGGCACCGTCCTACACGTTCACATGATATGAGTCTTCGAGTGTCTGACTACAGAGGCACCGTCCTACACGTCAACATGATGAGTCTTCAGTGTGTCTGACTACCAGAGCACCGTCCTTCAGCGTCAACATTGATGAGTCTTCAGTGTGCTGACTACCAGAGCCCGTCCTATCACGTCAACATGATGAGTCTTCAGTGTCTGACTACCAGAGGCACGTCCTACACGTCAACAATGTCGAGTTTTCAGTGTCTGATACAGAGGCACGTCCTACCGTCAACATGATGAGTTTCAGTGTCTGACTACCAGAGGCACCGTCCTACAACGTCAACATGATGAGGTCTTCAGTGTCTGACTACCAGAGGCACGTCCTACACGTCACATGATGAGTCTTCAGGTGTCTGACTACAGAGGCACCGGCACTACACGTCAACATGATGAGTCTTAGAGTGTCTGACTACCAGGGCACCGTCCTACACGTCACATGATGAGTCTTCAGTGTGTCTGACTTACCAGAGGCACCGTCCTACACGTCAACATGATGAGTGCTTCAGTGTGTCTGACTACCAGAGGCACCGTCCTTCACGTCAAATGATGAGTCTTCAGTGGTCTGACTACCAGAGGCACCGTCCTACACGTCAACATGATGAGTCTTCAGGTGTCTGACTACCAGAGGCACGCGTCCTACGTCAACATGATGAGTCTTCAGTGTGTATGACTACCAGGCACCGTCCTACACGTCAACATGTGAGTCTTCAGAGTGTCTGACTACCAGGGCACCGTCAGTACACTTCAACATGATGAGTCTTCAGTGTGTCTGACTACAGAGGCACCGTCCTACACGTCACATGATGAGTCTTCAGTGTGGTCTGACTCCCAGAGGCACGTCCTACACGTCAACATGATGAGTCTTCAGTGTGTCTGATACAGACGGCACCGTCCTACACTCAACATGATGGTTTCAGTGTGTTGCTCAAGGCACCGTCCTTACACGTCACATGATGAGTTTCAGTGTGTCTGACTACCAGGGCACCGTCCTACACGTCCATTGATGAGTTCTTCGTGTCTGACTGACCATAGGCCGTCCTACACGTCAAACATGATGAGTCTTTCAGTGTTGTTGACTACCAGAGGGACGTCCTACACGTCACATCATGATGAGTCTTCATGTGCTGACTGACCAGAGGCCCGTCTACAGCTCAACATGTGGTCTTCGTGTGTCTTCTACAGAGGCACCGTCCTACACGTCACATGATGAGTCTTCAGTGTGTCTGACTACAGAGCACCGTCCTACACGTCACATGATGAGTCTTCAGTGTGTCTGACTACCAGAGCACGTCCTACACGTCAACATGATGAGTCTTCAGTGTGTCTGACTACCAGAGGCACCGTCCTACACGTCAACATGATGAGTCTTTCAGTGTGTCTGACTACCAGAGGCACCGTCTAACACGTCAACATGATGTTGAGTCTCTCAGGTTTGTCCTGACACTTAGCAGAGGCACCGGTCTCAACCGTCAACAGTTGATGAGTCTTCAGTGTGTCTGACTACCAGGGCACCGTCCTACACGTCAACATGATGGTCTTCAGGTGTTGTGACTACCGAGGCACCGTCCTACACGTCAATGCTGATCTCTCAGTGTGTCTGACTACAGAGGACCGTCCTAAACAGTTCAACACTGAGAGCTTTCAGTTCCTGACTACAGAGGCACCGTCCTACACGTCAACTGATGTCTTCAGTGTCTGACTACCAGAGGCACGTACCTACACGTCAACATGATGAGTCTTCAGTGTGCTGATACGAGCACCGTCCTACACGTTCACATGATGAGTTTCAGTGTCTGAACTACAAGAGGCACCGTCCTACACCGTACACATGATGAGTCTTCATGTGTGTACCGACTCCGCAAGATAGCTTAGAGTGTCGACCGTCCTAGGCACCGTCACATGTATGGAGTCTTGCAGTGCTGTCCTGACTCACAAACTGCGGGCACCGTCCTACACTGTCACATGTGAGTCTTCAGTGTCGTGACTCCAGAGGCACGTCCTAACGTACACATGATGATCTTTCAGGTGTCTGACTCCGAGGCCACCGTCCTACCGTCAATGTGAGTTTCAGTCGTCTGACTACCAGGGCACGTCTTACAGTCAACATGGATGGTTTCGAGTGGTCTGCTACAAGACCGTCACATTGTCAACATGTGAGTCTTCAGTGTGGTCTGATACCAGAGGGCAACGTCTACCGTACATGAATGTCTTCAGAGTGTGTGTCTGACTACCAGAGGCACCGTCCTACACGTCAACATGAAAGGTTCTGTCATGGAAATAATGTAAAACATCTGTTTCTCTCACACACTCCGCTGAGATGAAAAAGCACACACATGCAAAAACACACAGCCAGGGCTGCAGTATACACATCCCCATGTGTGGCACAGAGATGACAGCCCTCTAGCGTGTAGTGAACTGCAGTAGAGCGCCCCTCCATGTTGGCCGTCTGACTCAGTCGCTCTGTTAAAAAGGGGAAAGCAGGCGACTGGGGGCAGGGTCTGTCAGCGTGTGATAAGACCTTCTTACTCCAGAGGCAGGATGTCTGTGTGTTTGAGCGGCACACAGATGCGCCCTCCCCCATTGCAGACATATAATTAAAGCAGTGGGATTTCACCTACAGTATACTGTATTATGCAGTGTGTCATTTATGTAAAGCACAGTGATGGCATCACACTCAGTAATAGTGAGCACTTAGACAATGTAGCATTCGACTTTGGAAAGGACGGTAGCCTAAAACCTCAAAAATACTTAATTTGCTTCCAGTATTAACATTTCAGTAGCTGACGACACAAGGCATATTAACAAGTGGCATTAACTTCTAAGTAAGGACATTTAAGGTTATGTGGTGGGGGGAGGCATCCCTTCTTACCCACGTATCCCGGCGTGCCACACGCGGTCGACATGACATCCCCGCTGCCCTCCATTTTGGACAGACCAAAGTCACTGATCATGATCTTAGACTCGTCCTGGGGGTTAAAATACAGCAGGTTCTCTGGCTGGAGAGAGAGGACAGAGGGAGAGAGAGGACAGAGGGAGAGAGAGGACAGAGGGAGAGATAGAGAGAGAGGACAGAGGGAGAGATAGAGAGAGAGGACAGAGGGAGAGAGAGGACAGAGGGAGAGATAGATGGAGCGTGTTAACCACAAACGGAGCTCTCCCATCCTTGGATCTCTCTACCTACCCTGAACGTACTTTAGATATAAAACCGTAATCATTTGTCAAAGGCAGTCTATATATAACCCTTCAACACAATACAGTTATGTTGCCGTCTGTTTTATGAGGCCGTATGACCGTACTCCTCTCTCTCAGTGGAGTCCGCTATGTGGTATATTTCCCAGAAGCCACTGCGTGTTGTGACCCGCTGAGTGGCCTAAATTACAAACAKATGCTGCACCTCACCACCGCAATGAATCACGGTCCATAAAACACAAGTGATCCGCTCATGTCAAGATGCAGGGGGGAGTAGACAGGGTTTTTGTGTGTGTGTGTGTGTGTGTTTCAGTGTGTGCAAGTGTGTGTGTGACACCATCACCTTCAGGTCTCTGTGGACGATGCCCAACTTGTGGAGGTATTCGACAGCGTCTAGCACCTGTCTGATGAGAGTACTGGCATCTTTCTCTGTGTAGAACCCCTTCTCCACGATACGGTCAAACAACTCACCTCCCGAGACTCTGTAGACACAGACAGAGAGGGGGTCAGTAAACGAGGTAAGTAAAACAGATGTGCACACATGCAGACACAAACACACATCTGGAGGGAACCTGTTATCATGAGACAGATCCACTGAGACTTCATTTATGAGCTGTACGAATCTGCCTCCATTCAACCGTATGCGCGTGTGTGTGTGTGTGTGTGTGTGTGTGTGTGTGTGTGTGTGTGTGTGTTTGACACACGTGTTTACCCCACAGTGGGGGTATGCTTTGACCCATTCTAACCCTCTGCTCCACTAAACCTAACCCTTCATGCTCCATACTATCACGACCACTCAAAGTGCACCATACAGTCTAAAACTAACTGTATAGGYAGAACTGTAGCAGAGAGAGACAGGACAGGAGATGGGAGGGAAACAAAATCTAAAACAAAGAAACTGAGAAAAAAGGTGCCTAATTTTTCTCAGATCATAGATTCACACAGTGGAGGATAGTTAAGCTTCAGACTGTGTGTGTGTGTGTGTGTGTGTGTGTGTGTGTGTGTGTGTGTGTGTGTGTGTGTGTCAGAACGGTGCCCTTGCTTGTTTTAAGGTTTGTTTTTGTTTTAAGACTTCTTAGCCAGATTATGGGTTTTTAAAGCGCCAGAACAGCCACAGGCCGCAGAACTGAAACATCCCAGAACTTTCCTCAGTCCTCAACAGCTAGCTGGCACAAGGCAGTATAGATGGCTTGCTAAAGCCCTGATCTAAGGACAGATTTGTAGTCTGTCCGGCCGTCCCTTATGGTTTGGGAAAGGGTAAACTGATCCTGGGTCTGCCACTAGCAGAACAGCCCAGTGCACTGGTCATTAGCTTAGTGGCACTCCGCTGTATGTGAGCAGGGAGTCGTTCCTGCGTAGCACTGCAGAGAACCTATGTAACACTGTAGGTCTGTCGGGGTAAAGCATCTTTCTGTCACATTCCACCACAAGGGGGAGTAGCCAACCACTCATCTCTAATAGTCCCACAGTCCGTAAAGACTAGTTCTGAGGGAGGAAGGGATACATTTATTTACTTTAAGTCAAATTACTCTATATTAGGTTTAACATGCTTTAGAACCAGGAGAGAAATTAAAATGCCTAGTATGTACGGTAAGAAGATTAATGAGGTAGAATCTGTCTCTTATGACTGGTCTCTGTTGGTATTGACAAGCACAATATGGAAACAACGGAGGAAGGACATTTTGCATTTCCACAGGTACACAGCTCCCTCTCCTGGTTCCTGTATTGACACCACCGACTGTTTCTGTTGTCTCGCGCTCTCATGTATGACATGTCCCCTGAAGGCAGCTGGCTGCAGTCCTCGTATAAACTCTCTATTGATAAACAGACAGCTGACCTTTAATGGAAAGTAATGTCACGCCAAGGACTACCAGGAAGTACCGTTTTGATCCACTGATGTTAGTACTTTCATATTGACCCAATAAAGTCTCTCTCTCGGTGTCCCTGTGTATGGCGTTTGGGAAGCAAWTGTACTGTACCTTCTTCCTCAGTACTGAGTTGACAGACGGTGCAGKAGGAGCCTGAGGGGCTGCTCCTCTCCTCTGATCCCCATGGGGGCGCTGTAACCATGATCCTTACTGGTATTCCTATTAACCCACACACTGAACCGTAAACAGCCTCAACTAGAACWAAATACTGATCTRGGATCAGCTTAAATCAATCATAATTCTAACCTTAACCGCCATAAGATACAAACATAACTGTCAATCTACAATAACAACCTATACTACACAAGATCGACCAGTTTCACTGCACCTCTCGTTACTGCACTGAGGGAGATTGATGGAGAATGAGCATAGGGTTAAATAAACTCAGCAAAAAAAGAAACTGCCCTTTTCAGGAACTTGTCTTTCAAAGATAATTCG
>NC_036840.1:6696311-6700285 GCF_002910315.2 Salvelinus sp. IW2-2015 | reverse complement strand
GAAGGTGTTGCTGAACACCTGCTGTAGTGGTTCCTTACAGTAAGGTAGTAGTGTGAAAGGTGTTGGTGACTCCTGCTGTAGTGGTTCCTAACAGTAAGGTAGTGGTGTGAAGGTGATTACTGACCCTTGTAGTGTTCCTACAGTAGGTAAGTGGTGTGAACGGTGTTACTGACCCTGCTGTAGTGGGTTCCTACAGTAAGGAGTGGTGTAAGTAGTTGCTTGGACCCTGCTGTAGTGGTTCCTACAGTAAGGTAGTGGTGTGAAAGGTGTTACGAACCCTGCCTGTAAAGTGGTTCCTACAGTAAGGTAGTGGTGCTGAAGGTGTTGCTGACCCTGCTGTAGTGGTTCCATCAGTAGGTAGTGGTGTGAAGCGTGTTAATGACCCTGCTGTAGTGTTCCTTACAGTAAGGTTAGTGGTGTGAAGGTGTTGCTGACCCTGCTGTAGTGGTTCCCTACAGTAAGGTAGGGTGTGAAGGTGTTACTGACCTTGCCTGTAGTGTTCCTACAGTAAGGTAAAGTTGGTTGTGAACGAGGTGTTACTGACCCTGCGTAGTGGTTCCCTACAGTAGGTAGTGGTGTTGAAGGTGTTGCTGACCCTGCTGTAGTGGTTCCTACAAGTTAAAGTTATGGTGTTGAAGGTGTTACTGACGCCTGCTGTAGTGGTTTCTACAGTAGTAGTGGTGTGAAGGTGTTACTGACTCCTGCTGTAGTGGTTCCTACAGTTAAGGTAGTAGTGTGAAGGCTGTTGCTGCCCTGCTGTAGTGGTTCCTACAGTAAGGTAGTAGTGTGAACGGGTTGTGCTGACCCTGCTGTAGTCGGTTCTCTACAGTAAAGGTTAGTGGTCGTGAAGGTGTTACTGACCCGCTGTTAAGTGGTTCCTTACAGTAAGGTAGTGGGGTGTGAAGGTGTTGCTGACCCCTGCTGTAGTGGTTTCCTACAGTTTAAGGTAGAGTGTGAAGGTGTTTGCTGACCCTGCTGTAGTGTTCCTACAGTAAGGTAGTGGTGTGAAGGTGTTGCCTGACCCTGCTGTAGTGTCCTACAGTAAGGTAGAAAATAAATGGTGTGAAGGTGTTACTGACCCTGCCTGTAGTGGTTCCTACAGTAAGGTAGTGGTGTCTGAAGGTGTTACTGACCCTGCTGTAGTGGTTCCTACAGTAAGGTAGTGGTGTAAGGTGTTACTGGACCCTGCTTAGTGAGTTTCCTACAGTTAGGTAGTGGTGTGAAGGTGTTCTACTGACCCTCTGTAGTGGTTCCTACAGTAAGCGTAGTGGTGTGAAAGGTGTTACTACCCTGCTGTAGTGGTTCCTACAGTAAGGTAGTAGGTGTGAAGGTGTTGCTGACCCTGTGTAGTGTTCCTAACAGTAACGGTAGTGGTGTGGAGGTGTTTGCGACCCTGGCTGTAAGTTGGTTCCTACAGTAAGTATTGTAGTGTGAAGGTGTAACTGACCCGCTGGTAGTGGTTCCTACAGTAAGGTAGTGGTGTGAAGGTGTTGCTGAAGCCCTGCCCTGTAAGTGGTTCCTACAGTTAAGGTAGTGTGTTGAAGGTGTTACTGACCCTGCTGTATGGTTCCTACAGTATAAGGTAGTAGTGTGAAGGTGTTGCTGACCCCTGCCTGTAGTGGTTCCTACAGTAAGGTTAATGGTGTGAAGGTGTTTACTGACCCTGCTGTAGTGGTTCCTACAGTAAGTGTAGTGGTGTGAAGTTGTTTTAACAGTAACATCACAAGCCTGTTGCTGAGCCTGCTGCTTCCGTAGAAACATATCTGACTGTACAACAGTTGGGTTTGTTTAACTCACATGGTTATTGTTTGTTGGGGAGAAAAGAGAAAAACCACAGCCGTGTTTGTATTTTCTGTAAAACACCACACACTTTACAACCCTTACATTCATCATTAAAAAGCCACTGACCTGAGTGCGAAAAGGTTCAAGCTTTGCTCTACTTCCAGATACTTTTAGACTTGTTTTTTCCGCTCTCCGTCTTCTGCCTGCTTGCTTTCTCTTTGTCTCCCCCCTTCAAATCCCCTCCTCTTGTTCTTGGCTTCAATTGCTCCGTTTTGGCTTTTCAATATAATAACAAATTCATCCTAAAGCAATCTCCTTGATACATTGTTCCACTGAGTAGATTTCTGAATCCAATCTCAATTCCCTCTCTATCTCCTTCTTCCCTCTCTCTCTCTCTCTTCTTCCCTCTCTCTCACACTTCCATTCTGCCTCGCACTCACTCTCTCCTCTCTCTCTCTCTCTCTCTCTCTCTCTCTCTCTCTCTCTCTCTCTCTCTCTCTCTCTCTCTCTCTCTCTCTCTCTCCTCTCTCTCTCTCTCTCTCTCTCTCTCTCTCTCTCTCTCTCTCTCTCTCTCTCTCTCTCTCTCTCTCTCTCTCTCTCTCTCTCTCTCTCTCTCTCTCTCTCTCTCTCTCTCTCTCTCTCTCTCCTTCTCTCTCTCTCTCTCTTCTCTCTCCTTCCCTCTCTCTCTCTCTCTCACTCTCTCCCTCTCTCTCTCTCCTTCCCCCTCTCCTTCCCTCTCTCATCACACTTCCATCTGCCTCGCATACCTTTCCCTCTCCATCCATCTCTCTCTCTCTTATGTGAACAGGATTGGATGTATCAGCCATGTGGTGATGACATGGTTGTAGATCACTGTAGACAGCAGCTCTTCATCCAACCAGAGATGGAAGCGTCACACCAGACCCAACTAACTAATCACAGCTAGATCAGACATGACATGTCAAACTCCGAGCACAGACGCTGTTAAATCAAACCCAATCTGTCAAACTCAGAGTACAGGTATATCAGACCTGATGTGTTAAACTCAGAGCAAAGTTAAATCAAACTCAGAGCACAGGTACTGTATATCAGACCAGACGTGTCAAACTCAGACAAAAATTGAATTAGACCACACCTGTCAACCTCTGAGGATGATTCATATCCAGGCTGTATCACATCCGGACGTGATTGTGAGTCCCATAGGGCTGCGCACAATTGGCCCAGCGTCATCCGGGTTTGGCCGGGGTAGGCCGTCATTGTAAATAAGAATTTGTTCTGAACTGACTTGCCTAGTTAAATAAAGTTGAAATAAATAAATACTCGGAGGTGATGCTTGATACATGGACTCAGATGTGTACCGACTCAAATCTCAGATGAGTACTGAGATTCCTACCTGCTGAGGTGTTATTCCTGCTTCTACCAAGTTAAGCCCTGTCATAAGTGGAGTAAGGTGACCTTTCACCTCTGCATCCATGGTGACAGAGCCTGATATGAGAAGGTGCCTTGCTGCAGAGGAGTCAGGGGAGAATAATTTCACACCTGCTACAGGTGAGGGGAGAGGTAAGGGGAAAAGGTGAGAGGAGGGGTGAGAGGTGAGGGAGGACAGATGAGGTGTGAGGGGGGAGGAGAACAGGGGTGAGAAGGAAGAAAGGAGAAGAGAGACAGACAAGGGAAGGGTGAGAGAGGCAGAAGACTGGAAGAAGAGTGAAGTGAAAGACAGTTCAGAAGGGTGGCCTGTTAGCACTGAAACTAATAACATTAAGTGTGCCGTGACTCAGCAATAAACAAAACAAAATGATCAAAGTTAAGAACTGCTCTACTTTCCTGCACACACACACACACTTACATAACTGACAACACACTTTAATCCATAACTCACACGCCCTCCTCGACAGACTGATATAACTCCAGCTGATTAATGTGGCCAGGAGTGCATAGTGGCACGTTAGCCTTGCTGTAACGTTAGAGTAACGTTATGTAAACGTTAGCTGAGCGCTACGAGCCAGGTCCCATTCCCTTTCCTGTAGACAGTCTTAATGGAAGTCTAATTGGAGTAATGAGGGCTTATACAGTGTGTGTGTGTGTGTGTGTGTAAAGCTAAAACAGTCACCCCCTGCCCCATTCCTGGGTGCTGAGTGAGACAGAGACAGACAGACACAGAAGGAGACAGAGAAACAGACAGACACAGAAGGAGAAGGAGAGAGACAGACAGA
>NC_036840.1:6692184-6694064 GCF_002910315.2 Salvelinus sp. IW2-2015 | reverse complement strand
AAGGAGAGAGAGACAGGAGAGGCAGAGAGAAACAGACAGAGACAAAGAGAGAGACAACAGAGACAGAAGCGAGACACAGCGACAGAGAGAGAAGAGGCAGAGAGAGACAGACAGAACAGAGTGAGAGGCAGACAGGAGAGAACAGCGACAGACAGAGACAGAGACAGGAGAGCAGACAGAGACAGACAGAAGAGACAGACAGACAGAGACAGAGAACAGACAGAGAGAGAGACAGAGGGAGAGGCAGACAGAGAGACAGAAGAGACAGAGGGGAGGCAGACAGAGACCAGACACAGCGACAGAACAGACAGAAGAGACAGAGAGAGAGGGACAGAGAGGGACAGAGAGAGAGACACAGCGACAGAGACAGAGACAGAAGAGGCAGAGAGAGAGACAGACAGAGACAGAGGGAGAGAGAGACGAGCGACAGAGACAGTGACAGGACACAGCAACAAAGACAGGAGAGAGACACACAGAGAGAGAGACACAGAGACAGAGAGACAGACAAGAGACAGAGAGACACAGAGACACGAGACAGAGAAGAGACACAGAGACAGAGAGAGACACAGAGACAGAGAGAGACACAGAGACAGAGACAGACCACGAGACAGAAAGAGGGTGATAAGGGAGATTCAGTAAGAAGTATAAGGGGAGAGAGAGACAATGACAGAAATTAGAATCAAGAAACTAAGGCATAGATAAATGAGAGAAGAGAGAGACAGACAGAGAGAAGAGAGAGAGAGAGAGAGAAAAACTTACAGCTGCATGATTCACAACAACAATAAACGTGACTGAGACAGGTGGTATGAGAACTCTAGAATGTCATTGTATGCTGTAGCGTTAAGATTTCCCTTCATGGGAACTAACCATGAAAAACAGCCCCAGACCATTATTCCTCCTCCACCAAACTTTACAGTTGGCACTGTGCATTGGGGCAGYTGGCGTTCTCCTGGCAATCCACCAATCCCAGATTAGTCCATCGGACTGCCAGATGGTGAAGCGTGATTCATCACTCCAGAGAACGTCATTCCACAGCTCCAGAGTCCAATGGTGGTGAGCTTTACACCACTCCAGCCAACGGTTGGCATTGCGAATGGTGATGTTAGGCTTGTGTGCGGCTGCTCGGCCAAGGAAACCCATTTCATGAAGCTCCCAACAAACAGTTATTGTGCTGACGTTGCTTCCAGAGGGAGTTTGGAACTCTGTTGTGAGTGTTGCAACCGAGGACAGACAATTTTTACGCGCTACACGATTCAGCACTCGGTGGTCCCGTTCTGTAAACTTGTGTGGCCTACCACTTCGCGGCTGAGACGTTGTTGCTCCTAGACGCTTCCACTTCACAATAACAGCACTTACAGTTCACCGGGGCAGCTCTAGCAGGGCAGAAATGTGACGAACTGACTTGTTGGAAAGGTGGCATCCTATGACGGTGCCACGTTGAACGCCACTGAGCTATTCAGTAAGGCCATTCTACTGCCAATGTTTGTCTATGGAGATTGCATGGAGGTGTGCTCGATTTTATACACCTGTCAGCAACGGTGTGGCTGAAATAGCCAAATCCAGTAATTTGAAGGGCGTCCACATACTTTGTATATATAATGTACATGTGAATGACACTGTTTGGGTATGAAGCACTGACCCTGAGGAGGTGTGTCTTGTGACCTCAGGCCATATTAGCCTGTCAATCAGCTGGTTGCCAGGAGATGCTGAGAGTGGTAGAAAGCCGAAGGTCAAACATGGAAGGCGTCAGAGGCTAGGCCACACCCCCCTCCAATGACTGGATCACCGTGACAACGCCTATCCCCCATAAATATTGCCAGGGTAAAGTGGTGTCTCGCCTGTCCCTAGGGAACACGCATGGTATTCTGCAATAATAACAC
>NC_036840.1:6687631-6691826 GCF_002910315.2 Salvelinus sp. IW2-2015 | reverse complement strand
GTGTGTGTGTGTGTGTGTGTGTGTGTGTGTGTGTGTGTGTGTGTGTGTGTGTGTGTGTGTGTGTGTGTGTGTGTGTGTGTGTTCATACAGATCTCTACTCAGCTACCTGACAATATGTATGAATAATAAGTGTAAAATACATGAGTGTTTCTCACTGGGAGAAAAGATTAGAATGAACATTCAGTAAAGTATCAGTGCTTAGGAGACAAGGTCACTAAGGAAAGAAATAGGAGACGGAGGACATTTTCAATCGTCGCTACCTACCCTGATCTCCTCTTCTGTCAGTGTGAGACTGTGGATCGTGACCTAAAGATAACAGTGAATGGGGAGGAGTGGGAGGGAAGCGAGCGTGATGGTGAGGGGCGGCAGTGTTTTCAGTTCGGTCGCCAGGGTAACAGGTGTTAGGGAGGAGAAGGTAGGTGGGAGACTTACTTGCGGAGCACGGTGATCTCGTTCTCGATGCTGCTCTCTTTCCCCTTCAGGGCCTTCTTYGGGATACACTTCACAGCAAACATCTTCCCCGTAGACCTCTCCTGGGCCAACACCACCTCAGAYAACGCCCCGCTGGGAGAGAGAGATGGAGGAAGAGAAAATATTTGATTKATCAAATTAGCAATTGTGTAAAAGACCGTTCAACACAAGTGCAGATACTAAACACAGACATGAAACAGCAAAAAAAGTTAACAAGGTTTCAGATATTTATGAAGCAGAGTTCATTAATGCAGACTCGCGCTCCATGAATCTCACTGTTCTCTGTCCAGCTCATCTGAAACCCTCCAAACCACTCACTCACTATATCCCCATCACTAACACACTTCACAGCCCCTCAGCTATCACTCTATCGCTCTCTCCCTCACCGTCTCCCCCCTCTCTCTATCAGTCCCGCTTGTTGTCCTGTAGTTATTGTTTCATGTTCAATTTGCTCTACAATATGCTTGATCTCCTCCTTATCCTTTGTCCCAGTTCCCTCGGTCTCCCTCTCTCCCTTTCTCCACAGTTCATGTTAATTCTCACTATGTTCTCTCCTCCAGATATCGGTTCCCTTCTTCCACGTTCCTCTCTTTCTCTCCATTTCCCTCCCTCACCTCGCTTTCCTGCTGCGTTCTTCTTGTTAGCTCAGTAGGAAATCTAATTTCTGGTTTGCTTTCATTCATAAGCTGACTAATGGTGCATGCTGCTGTGCCAATCAGCAATGAAGGAACGAGGGTAGACAGGGAACACGTTCTCCCTCTTCCTCTCTACTCTCTACCCTCTTCCTCTCTACACTCTTCCTCTCCACTCTTATTCTATTCTTCCGTTCCCCGCCTCTCCTCATCCCGCTCTTGTCTCTCCTGCCTTTGGGACATGGTGTTGGTTATGAATTCATTCATACTTCCTTTCCTCGTTCTCATCATCTCCTCCCTCCTTTCTGTCCTCCTATTTCACTCTGCTGATGGGAGTGAAATAAGGCATATCAAGCATGACACCATCATTTTGGAAAGTGTACAATTTCAGTAAAACCTGAGTAATACATTATTTTATTTTGATTTAACCTTTATTGAACTAGGCAAGTCAGTTAAGAACAAATTCTTCTTTTCAATGACGGCCTACCGGGGAACAGTGGGTTAACTGCCTTGTTCKMGGGCAGAACGACAGATTTTTACCTTGTCGGCTCGGGAATTCGATCTTAAAACCMTCCGGTTACTAGTCCAACGCTCTAACCACTAGGCTACCTGCCGTCCCATTAATATAACCTTAGTAATATTCAACACATCTTATTAGTGTGTGTGTGTGTGTGTGTGTGTGTGTGTGTGTGTGTAGTGCTATAGTCCAGATAGCACCAGAGCCATTTAGAAGCCCCCATTTGCTGACGACTCCAAGACATCACCATCTGACACTTCACTGAAAAGCTCTAAAAACACTGATGCAGAGATAAAACAGAAATGCAGGCCTGAGTCGCTATGCTAACACACACACACACACACACACAAGAGGATCGGCGATCAACACACACACCACACACACACACACACACGAATGGCTGGAAGTTGTACATGCACACCACACACACAGGCAACTCCCTCTTTACCATGGCGTAGTCACCCAGCCTCCACCCATCCCCTCGCTACGAGAGCCAGCTGGTCCCCCACCACCACCCTCGCTGGTCTGTGTAAGCAGCACGCCCATTAGGAAGGCTTGGACTGGGTCTCCATCTCTACACTCTATAGACTACGAATGTGGTTTAGTCTCTGCCCAGGGAGAAGGAAAGAGACTGACCACATACCATGAAACCAAAACGCCACAAAAGACAGGGAAGGAGAGAGAAGAGGTAACAGGAGYTAGACATATACAGTAGAAATGGGAGAGAAGAGAGGGAGGCAAGCGTGGGTGAATCCTGTAATTGATAGAGAGAGAGAATCCTGTGTGTGGGTTTGAGACAGAGAAGAGCTGTATGTGTGAATGAGACCCATAAGAGAAAAGCTGAACGGCGGCGCTACAGTACAACAAAGACAACCTTTAAAGCATTCACAAAGAACAGAGATAGAGCCACCACAGGGTACATACAGTACAGTATCAACCCCGTTGTTGACAGGGAGCAGAGGGATTATGTAATACAGTATCTCCCCAGCTGTGTTCACACACGAAGTGGCTTTGAGTGTGTGTGTGTGTGTGTGTGTGTGTGTGTGTGTATGTATGTGTGGTTATTGGGGGTTGACTAGGTGTTTTGCAGTTCAAGTTTGTCCCTTCTGCTATTGCAGTTGCCGGCGACATTGGGCGATACCGTTTCCTCGTGTGCATAAACCTGGGTAATTGTCTCAGCGAGGCTCCAGTMGGTATGATTGCATTGAATGGAAACTACATGGGCAGCCTGCAGCCAGTGTAGAGTGTGTGAGTGTGTCACTCTCAGACAGATAACCATTGTGACAGGTCCTCTTGGTTAACGGGGCCCAATTGAATAATGCTGGCGCAAAGTGATCTCTCCTACAGAGACAAAGATGGGCTCTCACATGGGAGAAGCACACACAGACAGACATGCACACAGCTGTATGATGGATGTGTGTGAATGTATACATCTTTCCCCAAGGAAGAGTTGTCAAATTAGAAACACATCCTGGGTTTCTCTCTTTCTCTCTCAGCCCCCCTCTCTCTCTCTTCGTGCCTCTTCTCTCAGCCTCTCTTCTCAGCCACACTCTCTCTCTCTGCTCTTCTTTCAAAGCCACCACACTCTCTCTCCACTCTCTCTCTCTCTCTCTCTCTCTCTCTTCTCTCTCTTCTCTCGTCTCTCTCTCTCTCTCTCTCTCTCTCTCGCTCTCTCGCCACACTCTGCCTCTCTCAGCTACACTCTTTCTCTCTCTCTCACGCTACACTCTTTCTCCTCCTCTCTCTCAGCCACACTCGTTCTCTCTCTCTCTCTCGCTCTCTCTCTCTCTCTCTCTTCTCTTCTCATCTCTCTCCTCTCTCTCTCTCAGCCACACTCTTCTCTCTCAGCCCACACTCTTTCTCTGCTCTCAGCTACACTCATTCTTCTCGTCTCTCTCTCTCTCTCTCTCGGCTCTCGCTCTCTCTCTCTCTCTCGTCGCTCCTTCTCTCTCTTCTTCTCTCTCTCTCTGCCACCTCTTTCTCTCTCTCAGCCACACTCTTCTCTCTCTCAGCTACAACTCTTTCTCTCTCTCTCTCTACTCTCTCTCGTCCTCTCTCTCGCTCGCTCTCTCAGCCACACTCTTCCTCGCTCAGCCACACTCTTTCTCTCTACTCTCTCAGCCACACTCTTTCTCTCTCTCTCAGCCACCTCTTTCTCTGCTCTCTCAGCCACACTCGTTTCTCGTTCGTCTCAGCTACACTCCTATTCGTCTTTCTCTCAGCTACACTCTTTCTCTCTCTCTCAGCTACAACTCTTTCTCTCTCTCTCTCAGCTACACTCTTCTCTTTCTCTCAGCCTACACTCTTTCTCTCTCTGCTCAGCCACACCCCTCTCTTTCTCTCTCTTCTCAGCACACTCTTTTCTCTCTCGCAGCCACACTCTTTCTCGCTCTCTCTCAGCCACTCTCTTTCTTTTCTCTCTCAGCCACACTCTTTCTTTTCTCTCTCTCTCTACTCTCTCTCGCTTTCTCTCTCTCTCTCGTCTCTCCTCGCTCTCTCTCTCTCTCTCTCTCTCAGCCACATCTCGTTCTCTCGTCTCTCGCCACACTCTTTCTCTCTCTTTCTTGTAGAGGAA
>NC_036840.1:6657920-6687606 GCF_002910315.2 Salvelinus sp. IW2-2015 | reverse complement strand
GAGAGAGAGAGAGTGTGGCTGAGAGAGGAAGAGTGTGGCTGAGAGAGCGAGAGAGAGAGAGTGAGAGAGAGAGTGTGGCTGAAAGAGAGAGTGTGGCTGAGAGAGAGGCTGAGAGAAGAGGCTACGAGAGAGAGAGGCTGAGAGAGAAAGAGAGAGAGAAAGAGGCTGAGAGGGAGAGAGATTACTATAATAGACTCACAAGGTGACAGTGACACAATAACACTGATACTGACATGCAGGATTAGTGGCTTCCCCACTAAATAGTGGCATTAGGGGGGCCGATTGAGCGGCTGCTTTAACCCTCCTCTGACTACACTACCTAGAAGCCTCCATTGTCATTCCATTCCATTCCATGCCTGTACTCCGCTGCAAGCTGTAATGCTTGGCTTCCTCTGAGCATGTGTCAGTTTGCATTTACAGATGATTATTGATTTTGAATCTTACTATAAGTTCACTGTAATGTCCAGAGTTGGCAACTAACATGGACATGTATTGTACATGTTGTCTATTTAAAGTCTGTATGGAATATCAATACATTTTATGATTCATATCCACTATACAATCGAGAAATATATCATATCACTAAGATTTTCCAAAACGGCGATACATGGTTCTTCAGTTAGTTACAAGGTTCAAGGTTCAATTGTTAGTGGACAACAGAATGACACTTTTACTACATTTTTTTACTTTCAAATGTATGCCAAACAATAACCATTGATTTCAAAGTTGAACAAACCATACACATCTATGTACAAGGACGACTTCTAACAGTTTCCACTGAAAGTTTGACAAAAACTCATTTAAATTGGAAGAACTGTGCAGATGCTCACTTTGGTAACAGAATCTATCTTCGGTTTCTATTCAATCAAAAACGAAAACACTTGCTCCGAATGAAGATTCAAAGATGTRTGCAGAAAGAATGGGCTGTCAGATATGACACGCCACCTTGAATTTGAACAAACCTCTTTTGGTTATTGAACTATAGTAAGTGAAGTAGATTTACACCCGGTAACGGAATAACACATAAGTCCKTTCTTGTGGGAAGCTGCTATAGACCGCCAACTGCTAACAGTCAGTATCTGGATAATATGTGTGAAATGCTTGATAATGTATGTGATATCAACAGAGAAGTATGTTTTCTGGGTGATTTTAAATATTGWCTGGATTTCATCAAGCTGCCCGCGCAAGAAAAAGCTTCAAACTGTAACCAGTCCCAGCAACCTGGTTATCAGTCAACCTACCAGGGTAGTTACAAACAGCACAGGAATGAAATCGTCAACATGTCTTGATCACATCCTTACTAATGCTGCAGAAATTGTAGTGATCACAATACACTAGCCATATCTAGGAAAACCAAAGTTCCAAAGGCTGGYCCTAATATAGTGTKTAAGAGYTCATACAATAWGTTTTGTAGMGATTCKTATGTTGATGACGTAAAMAATATTTGCTYGTCTGTGGTGTGTAATGAGGAGCAACCAGAAGCTGCACTTCACACATTTATGAAATTGCTTATTCCAGTTACTAATAAACATGCACCCATTAAGAAAATGACTGTAAAAACTGAAATCCCTGTGGATTGATGAGGAATTGAAAAATGTTATGGTTGAGAGAGATGAKACTAAAAGAAATGTCAAATAAATCGGTCTGCACAACCGTTTGGCAAACYTACTGCAAATTGAGAAATCATTTGACTAAACTGAATAAAAATAAGAAACTATACTATGAAACAAAGATAAAAGATAAAAAATAATAATAGTAAAAAGCTTTGGAGCACCTTAAATGAAGTTATGGACATAAAGACAAACTCAGCTCCATCATTCAGATGGCTCATTAATCACAAAACCCACTGATATTGACAATTACTTTCATAATTTRTTCCTTGGCAAGATTAGCAAACACAGGGATGACATGCCAGCAACAAACGCTAACACTTCACATCCAAGTAGAACTGATAAAATGATGAAAGACAAGCGTTGTCATTTTGAATTCCGTAAAGTGAGTGTGGAAGAGGTGAAAAAAAGGATTGTTGTCTATCAACAATGACAAGCCACGGGGTCTGACAGCTTGGATGGAAAATTACTGAGGATAATAGCGGATGATATTGCCACTCCTATTTGCCATATCTTCAATTTAAGCCTACTAGGTGTGTGACSTCAGGCCTGGAGGGTAGCAAAAGTCAGCCTGTTACCAACCCTTAGTAAACTTCTGGYAAAAATGGTGTTTGACCAGATACAATACTATTTACTGTAAACAAATTGACAACAGACTTTCAGCCCGCTTACAGGGAAGGACATTCAACAAGCACAGCACTTACACAAATGACTGATGATTGGCTGAGAGAAATGATAAAAAGATTGTGGGGCTGTTTTGTTACACTTCAGAGTAAAGCCAGTGTGTCTATGTACACAGATGACTCAACAATATTCACTCCAGCAAGTAAAACCACTGCAACACTTAACAAAGAGCTGCAGTTAGTTTCAGAATGGGAGGCAAGGATTAACTCCTAAATATTACAAAAACTAAAAGCATTGTATTTGGGACAAATCATTCACTAAACCTCAACTAAATCTTCTAATGAATAATGTGGAAATTGAGAAAGTTAAGGTGACAAAACTACTTGGAGTAACCCTGGATTGTAAACTGTCGAGGTCAAAACATGTTGACACAACAGTAGCTAAGATGGGGAGAAGTCTGTCCATAATAAAGCGCTGCTCTGCCTTCTTAAAAACACTATCAACAAGGCAGGTCCTACAGGCCTTAGTTTTGGTCGCACCTGGACTACTGTTCAGTCGTGTGGTCAGGTGACCCAGCGGGACCTCGGAAAATTACAATTGGCTTAGAACAGTGCAGCACAGCTGGCCCTTAATTGTACACGGAGAGCTAACATGAATAATATGCATGTAAATCTCTCATGACTCAAAGTGGAGATCAACTTCATCACTACTTGTTTTTGTAAGCCACGAGAGGTTTACATGCATATTATTCATGTGTGTGCTAGAGTGCGCACTCTACACACACGTACACTGTAATATTGTTGTATGGTGGTATTATACATTTTGTATTGTAGATATATAGTGGTGTAATAATGTTATATGATGTACTGTTTTATATTTTGTTTTAATGTGTGATGTAAGTGCCTCAATGTGTTTGGACACCAGGAAGAGTAGCTGCTGCCTTGGCAGGAACTAAATGGACCCCAGGAAGAGTAGCTGCTGCCTTGGCAGGAACTAATGGACCCCAGGAAGAGCAGCTGCTGCCTTGGCAGGAACTAATGGACCCCAGGAAGAGTAGCTGCTTCCTTGGCAGGAACTAATGGACCCCAGGAAGAGTAGCTGCTTCCTTGGCAGGAACTAATGGACCCCAGGAAAAGTATCTGCTAACTTGGCAGGAACTAAATGGGGATCCCTACTAAATACATCATGGGTTCCTGATCTGTAAATTCATAATGATGGATATGAATGTCATTCTCCTCATGTTTCACAAGTTTGGACATCACAGCACAGTAGAGTGCAGTACAGTAGAGTACAGTACAGTAGAGTAGAGTACAATACACTGTATTCTACTGTACTTTTCTTTACCGCATTGTGTTGCACTGTATTGCAATGCACTCTACTGACTGTATAGTACTGTGCTGGACTATATTCAGTGCTGTATTGTACTGTGTTCTAATCACTGTACTGTACTGTACTATCCATACACTACGTCTACGAGAGGTTTAAATTTGTTCCAGTCCTGTCAGTCTGTGGACGTTAACATCAAGACCAAGGTGGCCTGAACAAATTTCAACTACTTTTCAGAGTACAGTGTCGGTGCTCAGTGGGTGAGGATGCTGGTTACAGTAAATGGAAAGAGGGGGGGGGGGGGGGGGTCATGGGTAAGAGCTGGGAGAGGTGACATTAACTGGAGAGAGGAGAGAGAGGGAGGGGTTGTCCGAGGGGTTGTCCAGACGCAGACTTTTAACACACTTGGTTTGACCACCAGACAACAGAAAGACAAAAGAAAAGTTATTTTACATTGGAGTCATTTAGCCCAGGGTTCCTCCAAAATGAAATACAAGTGTTGATATTAGTTGGCAGGACTCTTTACCTCAATATTACTGTGTATTTATGATGCCTTTTAAGACTTTATCTGGTAGATGTTTACTAAGACCCTTTTCCATCTGTTTGACCACAAATCAAAAGACAGTACTTTTGCCAAAATGTTAAGATGGAAAATGGTTGAAAAATGTATCTATGCCTTCATTTCCCAAAAATAGACTCTTAGCTTTCACATGACAAGCTCCTATAAACGTTGGTGCTCATGGGTCCTTTTCGATGGAAATGGCCCTGACAAAACAACCGTCTACAATTAAACCTGATTGCAGGGGAGGCATGCTGATGACAACTGCTGCTGAAACACATTCACATGAGACAACTTCAAAAAGCCAGAATCATATTTGTWGGATTCTAACGTTTCCCATGAGGTACTGGGAGTACGAACGTGAAGAGCCTTTATGGAAAGCGCTGCTGCACTTCAGAAGTGCATCTTTGATTTTGCCTGATGTTTGCCTGCCATTACTCTACCCCTGTACGCACCACAACATACCTGACGTGTAGACTTCAGATCCATCTAGAGAACCACCAACCCCGCAGTGTGACAAAGGACCAACCACTGCTGCAGATGTAAGGTGGGCCCATTCTTACACATATGTTTATGTATTCTCTGTAAAGGCCTTCGAGGTGTTGAGAATAAAGAGGCTCTGAATAATGCTGGTGTCTGAATAGAGAGGCTGGGTGCAATAATGACATTTAGACTGAACGCCTTCCCTTTTGTGTTACTGGGTAAGGCTGACTGTGACTGGACTCACTGTTCCACACGAGTGAGTGAGTGAGTGAAGCAGAGAACGAGGGAGAGAGATAACGACACACACACACACCAGAGCAAGGACAATTATACATCACTGAACGACCGTCATCCCTGCCGAGCTCCACACTAACGSCACACACACACAAATTCAAAGAGAGCTGGGGTGGAGAGTGAGAGAGATAGGCAAGAGAGCGGGACGCAGTGAGAGAAAAACAGAGATGAAGCGGCCAAGAACGAGCGTGTGTGCGTGCGTATGTGCATGTGCTAGTATTACGGCAGTGAGAGAGAAAAAGAGGAGGATGAGATTGAATGCAGATGAGATGGAGCTTTTGGCCGGTATGAGAAAGAAACGCTCCTATATGGTCTCAAGAAGCTAACTGGCTAATTGTTTCACACACTGCTCAGATAGAGACGTATCAATATACAGGCGTTGCTCAGATAGGAGGTGGGAGTTAGAACAGGTGCTGGAGAGGAGGGGGAGGAGGGGGGGTATGGAGAGGAACGGCATGTGATTAAATGACTTAAAAAAGAAGGAGAYGCTCATCTACAAAGCTGCTATCATTAGAGCTGATTAAATGTGCCATGTTTTAGGATTTACAGGATGGAGACTATCAGCCACTGAGACTCTAGGGTTTCTCTTTATTTCGCCCTTTCACTCTCCTTCTCTCTCTCCCTCCCTCTCTCCTCTTAACTTTCATCTAGTCATTAACTTCGCTATGAGGTTGATGTAGCATCTTCATTTTGAATGGAGCTTAACAGCTATTTAGCATTCAGGACAAAACATCTCAYAATTAGCAAACTGATCAACTAAAGTGMGAATAAAAAAGGTCTCAAATCGAAATGCAGATTGTGTGTTCTACTAGGAGAAAACAAATGCACCACAAAGGCATGCACAAACCCACCACACACACACTCACGCACACACATTTGGTTCTCTAAAATACCCAGAAACAGCAAGGAGCCAGCATGATCACTCCAATCCCCAAAACTGAGATTAAACACAGCCCAGATTACCAGGGCCTCTCATATGAAATTAATCTCCAATCTCCCTGGCTGATCCCTGGCCTGCATTGTCCTCCCAGCAGAAACAGTTCTGTTCCCAATGTCCCCATGCACAAATCTCTCTGCTCTGAACTCAGCACACTCAAAACATCKCTCCATCAAGATACCCACGATGAGCCCACTCATCATCATCAAGATACCCACGATCAGCTCTAACAGAAATCCCTATCCTCATATCTCAATTACAGCCCCACCAGAAAATATCACTATACCTCACAATACAATATTATCTACAACAGTTGCATTGAAAATGGTGTGCAATCATGAAGACTGGCCTGGGCACATGTGATGTTAACAGTTCGTAAGACATAGGTTGGGGGGGGATGAACGGATGAGCCTATTKAATTCTGAGCGGTCAAGTCCTGTGAGCCTATACACTGAGTGTACAAAACATTAGGAGCACCTTCCTAATATTGAGTTGCACCCCCTTTTTCCCTCAGAACAGCCTCAATTCATTGGGGCGTGGACTCTACAAAGGTGTCGAAAGTGTTCCACAGTGATGCTGGCCCAGGTTGACGCCAATGCTTCCCACAGTTGTGTGAAATTGGCTGAATGTCATTTGGGTGGTGGACCATTCTTGATACACACGGGTAAATGTTGAGCATGAAAAACCCAGCAGCGTTGCAGTTCTTGACACATTCAAACCAGTACGTCTGGCACCTACTACCATACCTCGTTCAAAGGCACTTAAATATTTTGTCTTGCCAATCATTTCTCTCGATAGAGTACCACAGTATGAGTCACAATACCCATAAAACCTAGAGGTCAAACAGGTAAATGGTACCAATCGTTTTTCCACCATTCATTTTCCCTATAAAGGATTTTACAAACATTTAAAATAAGGGCTGTGTTTAGTGTAGGCTTACCCAGGCGTGACATTTTGATAATCGTGTAAATTTCTTCACATTTTCAAACAGTCCATTTATATTTTCCAACAGGGCTATACATTTGGGTGAGTAAAAAAAAAAAAAAAGTAATCGCCTGAGTAGCCTCGTTTCACTGCCAAAAATAAAATGCAACTATTGTTCAGCGAAATAACAACCCAATGTCAAATACAGGCAGCCTAGTCAAATAATTAACATCCAAACACATTAACCATCACTCTCTCGTGGGAATTCCACTAATGGTCTGTATGTAGCCAAACGTAGCTGCTGCTCATTCCGTTTGCTCGAAAATGGATAAATGGTATTAAAAGAAAGTAAGGCCCGTGTCCATAGAGACACATACCAGCTCTACTGGTAGTACTGCTACTACGTAAGTTGTTCTGCTTCCACAAGCACATCCAATGCTAGCATCAGTAATTCTACATGTGTTGTTAGCCCAGCTAGCATGGACACTGACAGTTGTGAAACTGATTAAGCCGAAGAGCTACTGCCKCCTTACCCGGGAAAGCACCGAACAGACATGGACGTTGGACCATCGACCATCGGCAGGTCATGGCTGGCTGACGGCTCTGGCAGGTCATGGCTGGCTGACGGCTCTGGCAGGTCATGGCTGGCTGGCGGCTCCTGGCTGGCGGGCGGCTCTGGCGGCTCCTGGCTGGCGGGCGGCTCTGGCGGCTCCTGTCTGCGGGCGGCTCCTGTCTGCGGGCGGCTCTGGCGGGCTCCTGTCTGGCGGCGGCGGCTCTTGGCGGCTCCTGTCTGGCGGGCGCTCTGGACCTGTCTGGCAGGCGGCTCTGGCGCTCCTGACTAGACGGGCGGCTTTGAAAGCTCAGGACAGACGGGCGGCTTTGAAGCTCAGGACAGACGGGGTTTGAAGGCTCAGGACAGACGGGCGGCTCAGACGGCGCAGGCGGCTCAGACGGCGCTGGGCAGGCCGGGCAGCTCAGAACGGCGCTGGGCAGACGGCAGACTCTGGCCGGCTGAGGCGCACAGTAGGCCTGGTGTGGTGCCGGAACTGGTGGTACCGGGTAAGGACACGCACCTTAAGGCTAGTGCGGGGAGCAGCAACAGGGCGCACAGGGCTCTGGAGACGCACAGGAGGCTTGGGTGCGTGGTGCCGGAACTGGTGGTACCGGGCTAGAGACACGCACCACAGGGCTAGTGCGTGAGGAGGAACAGGCTCTGGAGACGCACTGGAAGCCTGGTGCGTGGTGTAGGCACTGGTAGTACTGGGCTGGGGCGGGGAGGTGGCGCCGGATATACCGGACCATGCAGGCCGTACTGGCTCCCTTGAGCACCGAGCCTGCCCAACCTTACCTGGTTGAATGCTCCCCGTAGCCCGACCAGTGCGGGGAGGTGGAATAACCCGCACTGGGCTGTGTTGGCGAACCGGGGACACCATGCGTAAGGCTGGTGCCATGTATGCCGGCCCGAGGAGACGCACTGGAGACCAGACGCGTTGAGCCGGCTTCATGGCACCTGGCTCAATGCCCAATSTAGCCCGGCCGATACGAGGAGCTGGGATGTACCGCACCGGGCTAAGCCCACGTAGAGGAGACACCGTGCGCTTTACCGCATAACACGGTGTCTGCCCGTACTTTCGCTCTCCACGGTAAGCTCGGGGAGCTTGACTTCGCCACACCTGACTTCTACCTGACTTCGCCACACTCCCTTGTATCCCCCCCCAAGAAATTTTTGGGCTTGACTCTCAGGCTTCCAGCCTCGCTTCCGTGCTGCCTCCTCATACCACCGCCTCTAGGCTTTAGCTGCCTCCAGCTCTTCACGAGGGCGGCGATATTCTCCAGGTTGTGTCCAGGGTCCCTTACCGTCCAGAATTTCCTCCCATGTCCAGAAGTCCTGTGTATGCTGCCGCTGCTGTCGCTGCTGCCCGTTACCACGCTGCTTGGTCCTTGGTTGGTGGGTGATTCTGTAACGCTCGTCTTCCTCTTCGTCTGAAGAGGAGCAAGGATCGGACCAAAACGCAGCGTGGGTTGAATACATAATAATTTTAATAATAATAACGAAGACGAAAAAAACACTTGAACAAACTACAAAATAATAAACGACGTTAACAGACCTGAACTTGAGAACACATAAAACATGAACGCACGAACAGGTAGGAACAAACAAACGAACGAACGAAACAAAACCGTACCGTGTGGTGAAACAAACACAGACACAGCAACAATCAGCCACAAACAAACAGTGAGAACAGCCTACCTTAATATAGTTCTCAATCAGAGGAAACGTAAAACACCTGCCCCTGATTGAGAACAATATCAGGCTAATACAATGAACCCAACATAGAAACATATAACATAGAATGCCCACCCAGCTCACATCCTGACCAACTAAACAATACAGAACAAAGGAAATAAGGTCAGGAACGTGACACTCGTTCTCCTATTCCAGCCTGGTCTCTGTGGTCATTGGGCCCTGTGCCTATCTGTAGCCTAGTGACAGTAGTGACGGGTGACTGAACAACGTGATCACTGACTGTCCCGGAGGTGACAATGGGCTCCACTAATTATGACTATGGATGACCTGTCTGCGCTGTCAGTGTATGAGAGAGTGAGAGACTTGAATATATGTGTGTCAGTGTCGGTGTGTGCGCGAGCGTTTGTCTGTGTGTGTGAGTGAGTGAGTGCATGCGGGCATTCATGCATGGGTATGTTTGTGTGTGTGCGCGCGTGTGTGTGTGGGAGTAAACGACTACATCTTCTCAAACAACATCGCTGTTCAAATACAGCTAAATCACCACAGGCACCAGGTGGATATGTACCGATACAGGTCTGTGAATGTGTGACCCGTATGTCACTACCTCACAGGAGTGGCATTTGAAAAGTCATTTTTTRCCAAATCCGGTTTTTGGCAGAAATGCCCTTCAGGTGCCTTAATAACAAACTTGTATGCCATCTATAAATACYAATAAACTTGATAAAATTATGATTTGAATTGGTTTAGCCACAGAGAAATACAGGGACCTTCCCAATTGCCATGATTGGCTGAGATAATGGGCRGGACGTTCTACCGTTTCTTTTTTTTTWAAGATATCATGAAGAACTGAAAAAGTGTTGCTACTGCTCTCAACAGTGCTACCCGGAAGTTAGTAGAGCTATCAACAAAGATCAGTGGAAAGTTGTGATAGACTACTTTCTGGAAAACGATCGTGACATGCTGACTCTCTTTGACTGAAAATGAATCAGACGATGAGGAAATCCCTGATTTAGGTAAAAGCATTTTAAATTGAACCAGACATTGTAATGGTCTTCTGGTGTGATGGGGAAGAAATTACGATCAACAGTGTTGTCACGGAAGATGACCGAGTTTTGAAACCTAGTATATAGGTCATTGGATGTCAGGAAGCTTGGCCCCAGTGATGTACTGGGCCGTACGCACAACCCTCTGCAGTGCCTTAGGGTCAGATACCGAGCAATTGGCATACTAGGCGGTGATGCAACCGGTCAGGATGCTCTCGATGGTGCAGCTGTAGAACCTTTTGAGGATCTGGGGACCCATGCCAACTCCCTTGAGGGGGAAAAGGTGTAGTTGTGCCCTCTTCACAACTGTCTTGGTATGTTTGGACTATGATAGTTGGTTGGTGATGTGGACACCAAGGAACTTGAAACCCTCGACCAGTAGCACTTCAGCCCTGTCAATGTTAATGGGGGCCTGTTCAGCCCCCCTGTTCATAAATTAAAGTGTACTGTTAGCTAGCTAGCTGACGTTWACTGGCTGGCTCGCAAACTAACGTTACGTTTATGATCTGTAATATTATTAGTATCTCAGAAACTATATGCATTGCTAATTATAGACTAATGTTAGCTAGATAGCTAATATTGAACCTAGTTGSTTAGCTTTAGCTACCTGCACATTCATGCATGGTAGTATGAGTTGGGATTATGGTGCATTGTTTAGCTAGCTACATGTCTAAACAAAATACTTAACTATACAAGTAACCATTTCACTGTACCGTTTACACCTTCTGTATCCTGTGCATGTGACAAATAAAGATTTTATTTGTAGTGTGTGTTTACCAGAGCTGGTAATGTGAACAACATGACCTGCATCAAAGTCAGATTATGATATAGGCCAAGGCCTAGATATAATGTATTTTTAATACTACTTTTTGCTACTAATTTCACCACTTTTAGCCTTGAAATCTGTGGTTGTTCACTATACTACCTTAAATCACTKTGTTTAAGGATTCACATGTGAAGTTATGTGCTAAAGAGATGGGTGGGGCTAAGGCTTAAGAGGGTGTGAATGATASTGGATGGGTTTAGACAAAGAGCGCTCCAGTAAGTGTACCAAAACATTCACAGCACATTCTCAAAAGTGGGGTTACAAGTTTATCAACTTCCAAAGCAGAATTACTTTCCCATTGTTCCCCCAACTGTAGTGTATGATGTACCATTTTCTACTTTTAACCAATGTAAAAAACACAATTTCAAACGTTGCTACATAGAACAGAATCCAGGTGGTGGCTCACATATCAATCTCTATCGCCAACATCATGCTATAAACTCTGGCAAAAACAAGCCTGTGTTTTGCATTCCCCTGTTCCTGATGTTAGCAACAGAGCGGTGGTGTTGCTAAGGAGCTTACCAGCCTAACGGAGTGAGTAATGTCTTATTGATGATTAGATACAGCGGCTTGAAGCTGCCTTTTCCAACAGCATGGGCCACGAGATACACCCTCACACAGAGAGAAGGGGGGGGGGCAGTCAGCTCTTTCTACAGCCAAAAAGGACAGTCATACTGTCTTATTACCTCAGCTTCCCTCATCCTGACTCGTTCCATTCCAGCAAACACAGACTATTCAACGCAGACGAGCAGAACAGACAGCGAGGGAGAGAAAAAAAGAGCGAGAGAAAAGGGATGGAGAGAGAGAGAGAAAAAGAAAGGAAAAGAGCGAGAGAGATTATGGAAAAAGGTAGACAGACCAGAAAAAGAGATGTTCAGGAGAGAGGGTGAGGGAGGGAGAGAAAGAGAAACAGGAGGGAAATTATGAGAGCGAGGGATAGTGATGAGGGTTCATAGTCATAAGGATAACGTGTGGAGGTTTAATTCAATGAAAAGGGGCCTCTGTTTGAGCAGTAATGTAGAGAGTAGAGGACACGCATCCTTTCGTGTCTACCACCACATCACAAAATGAACTGGGATCCGAACTGCGTTTTCTCCTATTTTTRGTCTGCAATCTGCCTTCAAAATTCTACAGCCTATTGTTGAATGGGTGGAAATCAGAAGTGAACATGGATATATCCCTCTCTCTCTCTTACATCTATAACGTATATATACAAACTGGGAGGTGTAGAGGTTTTCAAACCACAAAGACATACATTCACCATGGTAACGGCTAGAGACCATTAGGAGCTGGGACTGTCARGGCCGGCCCGCTCATTAGGCAGCCGCCGAGGGTGGCAGATTGACGAAAGGCGTAATTTTCTGAGCTAAACTGACCAAGACGCACTTCCAACAATAGCACTTAAAACCTCACATTGTTCTACCCAGAAACAATGACAATCTCTCTCAACCAGTGGGATTTTTAGGTGAGCGCTGATGCCACCCTGTGATAAGCAGTGCCCACTTTCACAGGCAGGGGTACAAAAATATTTTGCTTGTCCATTGCCAGCGTGCCTCTCCAGGGTGCTGTTGGGACGCGTCGCTGCGGCACTCCACCAACATTCCATCAAACAAATTTCATACAACATAAATCATGTAGCAGATCTAGTCTATGGTAGAAAGAGTATGTGGTCTTCTCTGTAGCTTACAGGCTGGAGATAAAATGTATGACAATATAATGAGACAGACACTTTTTACATCATGCACATTTCTCCCATCACATCTAAAATGTGCTAAGTCAACAACAACAACAAACATGCTGTCATGGTAACAAACATGTAGAATGGACAGTCACCGTTGTTCAGGAGTGTCACCCCATTGTCATGATCAGTGGCTTCAAGTTTGCATCTGTACATTATTGACAAGCTGATCATAGCGGGGYAAAAATTAAATACTTCAGCGTCTCCCGCTGTGTAAACACATTGCAAATAGGCTCACGATAACTCCTGATAAAGTTGGGTAGCTGATATTCAGAGCTGAAATAGCCAAATTGATTCGTCACAATGACCTATTTAACAAACTGTGGACCTACCACATGATGGGCATTCATCAAATTCCATTTCAGGCAAAACTGTAGGCTACACCTCAGTAAGCATGGACCGACACCTTTTGGAAGTATTCTTTTGGTGCCGTCCCGACCAGCCTTGATTTCCACATCCACGGACATAGTTATTTTGTCCCGTCCTGACCAATTCTGAACCAATCATAGACGTCTATGTTTGGTTCAGATTTTGTCCGGTCTGGACCAGCCTTGATTTGTCCCAAACAGAGACATCTATAAATGACTTGTTTTCAACTTTCATTCAGAACCAAAAATTAGCCTGACTTTTTTTTCAACATCCAGAAAAGATGCGTTTTCAACTTCCTGGAAAATATGTATTTTAAAAACATACGGAAAATACATGTTCACCTTTCATTCAGAACCTAAATTGAACCTAACTTCAACGCCTGGAAAGCATACGTTTTTGACATCATTTTACTGGGACTATTCTAGTTTTGTGGGGGGAGGGGGCATTTTTTGGTCTCGCCTAGCGAGGCAGAATGGCAAGGGCCCTGAATACAGTACATCAGCTATGAGGCTTTCCCCTGTATTTACATAACTACCATGGCAACCACTGGTTAACCTATGGGCCGCAGCCAGCAGAGGACTGGCTCAGTGCTGTTAAGAACTTAAGTCAGTCAACCACAGCGCAAAAATCAATATGACCTCTCTCTCTCTGTGTGTGTGTGTGTGTGTGTGTGTGTGTGTGTGGTTTATCTATAACGCCAACAGCAGCTCTCTGCTCTGTATGTTGAGAGGTGAGAGAGAGAGAGCTGTTGTGATGACAGACCAGAGCCCCTCTGATGCCAGCGGAGTTGAGCAGGTAGGCGACTCAGCAGTTCATATTTTATCATGACCTTGCAGCTTTCCTATTCCCGCTTGGAGAGAAGAGAGATAGCCCAGCAACAGCAAACTCTGTACTGTACTGTGTGTTCCCTTGATAGGAGGCCTCACAAAACACGCACACCTGATGGACCACTGGGCATTATGCTCAGCTTTCTGGCTATACATACACCTGCTGAGAGGCACGTGGTCAGACACACCCTCGCAGTCTGCTAACAAAAAGAGTGAATGCCGCTACACCAACTCCTGCTAGCGCACCACATGGTGTCAGAGGAAGGRTGGGGCTAAACGGAGACTCCTCGTCAATCCCACAGACACAGCTTCCGGTTAGCTTGTTAGCCTGCTCGTCTCATACCGCTCACATCTGCAATTAGAGATAGACATTGAGAGAGATGTTCCCCTTCCCTTCAGTGCTCCTCCTCTTTCATAGCACAAGAACAACGCGCACACACACACACACACACGCACACACACAGAAGATTGCATGATTGTGCCTTGTTTGGGTGTTGCCTAACCTTATGAGTCATAGTAGAAGCTGATTGGTAAGGCTGCTCCAACAGCTCTTACAACAACTGTTTGTCAGCAAGCTTGTTAGCATAGTCATTGATTAGCTACAGTATCTCCAGCACTGCCTCATCAAACGACAAGAACGTGTGAGGGAGGGGATGGAAAAAGAGAGGGAGAGGGGCAGTGTAGACTCTAGAGGGATGGGAAGAGAGAGGGGGGGGCTTAGGGGTGGGTGTAGTAGGACACGGTCATGTGCTTTGTACCTGCAGCGCCAGCAAAAGCCCCAATTAATAACAAACAGAGTCCTGTTGCTCTGACGTAGCTAATAACAGCTGGCAATTATGCTAACAAGGCCATTATGGAGATGCTCAGGAGCTGCTGTTTGATTTCCGCTCTCTGTAGTCACACTGTACCGGGGGACACAGTGTGTTAAGAGGAGGGGGAGGGATGCAGCCAGTATCGACTTTGAAATGTCCCGAGGACGTCGGGGAAAGCCTTCAAAACCGGCCACTAGGGGKAACAGTGAGCGCTATTACCATGAAGTAGGCTTGGGTTTTGCTAAGGCGTTGTGGATGGTAATCCCATGACTCTGGATCCGAAGGTCGCGTGTTCAATACCAGTGGTAGACACTCGTTTTTAAATTGTATGGTTTCAACCCTATCCCAAACCTTAACCCTTAACTGAACAATTCCGAATGAATGCCTAAACTTTACATTTGAACCCTATCCAAAACCTTAATGGTTTGGAGAGAATCTGAAGTCAAATTGGTAAAACCYTGAGATCTTGATGTGATTCTCAGTCTGCCTTCATGCACACAGATACACACTGATGTCTGTGATATGGGAACATGAGACGCCAATGTAGTAAGAAGTACATGAGGCAGTCTCGCTTTGAGTCCTGTCTTTCTGGGTACACTGCATTTCCATGTGTGTGTGTGTGTGTGTGTGTGTGTGTGTGTGTGTGTGTGTGGAGACTCAGTGTCTGGCTTCAAGCTAATCAAAAGGACAGGCAGCGGGGGAAATGTGATCAGTGGCCCACATCAAACACCAGGCATGATAAGAGTGCTCCTCAGACACAGGGACACGCGCACGTACACCAACTAGACGAGCGATCGTCATCCCACCTCCACACTTCACTCTCTCATATAGAGTGGTTTTGGGGCTACAAATCAAATCGCATACGTCACGTGAGCCGAAATACAACAGGTATTCCTGTAGACCTTACAGTGAAATGCTTACTTACAAGCCCTTAAACCAACAGTGCAGTTTTAAGAAAAATACCATCCCCCCCAAAAAAAGTTATAATAACAAATGCTTAAAGTGCAGCAGTAAATAACAATAGTAGGGCTATATACAGGGAGTACCGGTACAGAGTCAATGTGCGGGTGCACCGGTGTCAAGGTAATATGTACATACAAGGGCATGTATCAGGGTATAGTCTCCCCATCTCCCCCACCTCTCGCTCTCTCTCTCCCCCACATCTCTCTCTCTCTCCCTCCCTCCCTCCCTCTCATCTCTCTCTCTCTCCCTCCCTCCCCTCTCTCTCTCCCCCTCCCTCCCCGCTCTCTCTCTCCCTCCCTCCCTCACCTCTCTCTCTCCCCCTCCCTCACCTCTCTCATACAGACATGGATAGGCAGTATTATAACGGTGTTAAAACTGTAAAGGCTAGTTATAGAGTCTGGCTCTGGGATCTGAGCTTACTCTACAAACACCATTCTGACAGGAGGAGGCAGGGGGGGCGGAGAGAGAGAGAGCCCTTAGGGAGTGAGGGATGGAGCACAGTGTATGGTAAATCCTGGATGAGGATACCTACTGAATAGTGCGTGTATGTGTACATTGTGAGCATTACTGAAACCATGGTGGTGACCAAGACTGCATTATGTGCAAGTGCGTGTGTGTAATAGCAGCGGTTGCTGGCTGGCCAGACAGAGCCAGTCTGAGCCCAGCCTTGAGTGCCGTTTAAGGACAACGCTAGCCAAGCTATAACAAACACACACACACTAACAGATCATAAATCAAGATACAGTACAACACAGCTGGGGCTTTGAAATGTGACTCACATACACACACTGCTTCTGAAGAGAAATAAGGTAATGGACCTTTCTGTAAGTGTCACCTATAAAACAGAGAAAGGTGTGTGTGTGTATAGTGTGTGTACTGTGAATATGTTTGTAGAGGTTCTATACATGTGCAATGTGTGTGTGAGTGTGTGTGTGTGTGGGTGTGAGCTTCCATGCATGTGTGCCTTTCTGCTTGTGTGGGCTTAAATTGCCTGCCTGGAAGACAAATGTTCCTACTGTTTACGGCCAAACAGTATTTAGACTTTGGCCTGTCTGGAGATGAGATATTATGCCAATGTGCCTCTTTCTCTATACGAGTTTGCCAAAGCACTGATTCCATTACCTCTAATCATTTACTACTGGATATACCATTATTTTATTACCAAGACAATGGCTGATATCTTCAGATGAATCTCTTACGATTTGCACATATTACATACGATTGCTTCCCACAGTAAGGTGTGACAGTAGTGGTGACTCGGGAGAGCGAGAGGTTCACTGTAATGAGAACTGGAGAGAAACTGTAGCTGCTACCTAACTATAGCACAAGAGAGAGACAGAACAGAAGAGATMATAGGAAAGAAGAAGGATGTTAYAGATGCTTGAGCTAAAGATTTAAAGCTGGCAGGGTTAGGGGTCAGAGGTAAGAASCTGCAAAAGTTTTTTTTTTGCTTGGATGAGACATTTCATCCCGCCAGTCTGAAGGTTTACCATCAGCCATGCCATTGTGACAGAGTCACTTGGCAACAATAGAGAATGACAAYTGAAATCTCTTTCACGTCCTCTCATCCCTCCACTCACCCTCTCTAGGCCTATATTATCCTCCTCTCCTTCACCTATTCTCCTTTCCTTAAATCCCCACCTACCTTGGTCAGTTGGAGTGATATGATTGGCTCTCAGAGAGCAGGAAGTGCAGGTGAGAGGAACACACCGATGATAAGTTGTGACAGGGCAGGGAGAAACAGGATCCATGGTAACGGCAGTCAGGTCCCTTCCTATCAAGGCTATAGCGTTTAACACCGTGTAACTGAGGGAATGTTCCTTGGCTCAAAGCCATCAATACATAGCCTGTAGATACACTACATGACCAAAAGTATGTGGACACCTGCTGGTCAAACATCTCAGACCAAGATCATGGGCATTAATATGGAGTTGATCCTCCCTTTGCTGCTATAACAGGCTCCACTCTTCTGAGAAGCCTTTCCACTAGATGATGGAACATTGCTGCAGGGACTTGCTTCCATTCAGCCACAAGAGCATTAGTGAGGTCGGGCACGGATGTTGGGCGATTAGGCCTGGCTCGCAGTCAGCGTTCCAATTCATCACAAAGGTGTTCGATTGGGTTGAGGTCAGGGCTCTGTGCAGGCCAGTCAAGTTCTTCCATACCGATCTCGGCAAACCATTTCTGTATGGACCTCACTTACTTTGTGTACGAAGGCATTGTCATGCTAAAACAGGAAAGGGCCTTTCCCAAACTGTTCCCGTCACTGGAACTAATGGGACAAAACCATGAAAAACAGCCCCAGACCATTATTCCTCCTATGTATTGGGGCAGGTAGTGTTCTCCTGGCATCCACTAAACCCAGATTCGCCTGCTTGGACTGTCAGATGGTGAAGCGTTATTCATCACTCCAGAGAACGCGTTTCCACTGCTCCAGAGTCCAATGGCGGTGAGCTTTACACCACTCCAGCTGTCACTTGGCATTGTGCATGGTGATCTTAGGCTTGTGTGCTGCTCGGCCATGGAAACCCATTTCATGAAGCTCCCGACGAACAGTTTTTTGTGCTGACGTTGCTTCCAGAGATTGCATGGCTGTGTGCTCGGGTGTGGTTGAAATAGCCGAATCCACTAATTTGAAAGGGTGTCCACATACTTTTGTATATAGAGTGCATCTAGAGTCCCACCAATGCTGTTAACCCTTTGAGGAGTTGTTATACAGTCAAAAGTTTGGACACATCTACCCATGCAAGGTTTTTCTTTATTTTGACTATTTTCTACGTCGAATATTAGTGAAGACATCAAAACTATGAAATAACACATATGGAATCATGTATTTACCAAAAAAGTGTTTAACAAATCAAAATATGTTGTAGATTTCAGAATCTTCAAAGTAGCCACCCTTTGCCTTGATGACAGCTTTGCACGCGCTTGGCATTCTCCCAACCAGCTTCACCTGGAATGCTTTTCCAACAGCCTTGAAGGAGTTCCCACATATGCTGACCACTTGTTGGCTGCTTTTCCTTCACTCTGCGGTCCAACTAATCCCAAACCATCTCAACTGGTTTGAGGATGGGTGATTGTGGAGGCCAGGTCATCTGATGCAGCACTCCACCACTCTCCTTGTTGGTCAAATAGCCCTTACACAGCATGGAGGTGTGTTGGGTCATTGTCCTGTTGAAAAACAAATGATAGTGGGACTAAGCCCAAACCAGATGGGATGACGTATCGCTGCAGAACGCTGTGGTCGCCATGCTGGTTAAGTGTGCCTTGAATTCTAAATAAATCACAAACACTGTCACCAGCAAAGCACCCCCACCTCCATGCTTCACAGTGGGAAACACASATGCGGAGATCATCCGTTCACCTACTCTGCGTCTCACACAGACACAGCGGTTGGAACCAAAATGCTTGTGTTTCTTGGCCCAAGCAAGTCTCTTATTTTTATTGGTGTCCTTTAGTAGTGGTTTCTTTGCTGCAATTCGACCATGAAGGCATGATTCACGCAGTCTCATGTGAACAGTAGATGTTGAGATGTGTCTGTTACTTGAACTCTGTGAAGCATTTATTTGGGCTGAAATTTCTGAGGCTGGTAACTCTAATGAACTTATCCTCTGCAGAAGTGGTAACTCTGGGTCTTCCTTTCCTGTGGTAGTCCTCATGAGAGCCAGTTTCATCATAGCGCTTGATGGTTTTTGCAACTGCACTTGAAGAAACGTTCAAAGTCCTTGAAATTTTCCGCATTGACTGACCCTCATGTCTTAAAGTAATGATGGACTATCGTTTCTCTTTGCTTATTTGAGTGTTCTTGCCATAATATGGACTTGGTCTTTTACCAAATAGGGCTATCTTCTGTATACCAACTCTACCTTGTCACAACACAACTGATTGGCTCAAACGCATTAAGGAAAGAAATTCCATAAATTAACTTTTAACAACGCACCATCTGTTAATTGAAATGCATTCCAGGTGACTACTCATGAAGCTGGTTGAGAGAATGCCAAGAGTGTGCAAAGCTGTCATCAAGGAAAAGGGTGGCTACTTTGAAGAATCTCAAATATAATATATATTTAGATTAGTTTAACACTCTTTTGGTTACTACATGATTCCATGTGTTATTTCATAGTTTTGATGTCTTCACTAATATTCTACATAGAAAATAGTACAAATAAATGAGTAGGTGTGGAATGAGTAGGTSTGTCCAAACTTAACTGGTACTGTATTACATTCTAATTGATGGCATCACTAACAGCTCACGCCTCCATTTTGAGAAGTGTGTGTGCCCCTCATCTCCTGTGACCCAAAGGGTTGCTGTACACACACACTCTCTGACACACACACATCTGCCCAACCACATACTGTGACTATAAGGTCACCTCCACTGATCAAATCTGACCCCACATATTGTCATATTGACTGCGAGTAAGGATTAAAGGGGAATAAAATAGAATAAAGGACATAGATATCACAGGTTAGACCTGTCATAGTCTGCAGCTGTTGGGCTCCATCTGAAATAATGGCAGTGGGGTTTGACAGACCTTCCATGGCAACTAAGCTGGTTACAAATACATTCATATTTATTTATGTGTGTATGTGTACACACAATCTCAGTCTGACTCAGCCAGGCTGCCACATGCCATCATCGTGCACCTCTTCCTCTTTCACTTTTCCCTACTTTTAACAGCCATTGTCATTTCTCAAAATGTATGATGAATTCATCCCATAGCATCAGGTTACAGGTATGGTTCCAATATCCATACAGGATCCTCCTCTAACAAGCCTCTGATAGGCTGTGTGTGAGCAGAGCCTAGTCAATAGAGGGCCTGTTAATCCTCGGTGGGACGGCTTGATCCAACAGATCCAGTGGATCTCCAGGGAACGCACAGACATTCCTGACAGATCCTCTACACAGATCAGATCACAGGCAGCCGGACTCCAGCCAGACCCAGCCTTGCTTATCTCACTGATACGCTGACAGTTTAAAAACAGTGATATTAATATTATTAGCTCTGCTTTATTTGATATGGTGGGAACTGGTGATGCAATCTGCCGTAAATGCCATGGGATTGCCATGTAAGAATGTGTGTGGTGTGTGTGTGTGTGTGTGTGTGTGTGTGTGTGTGTGTGTAAAATCTAGCGATCTTTCTATATACACCGCACCACCACTTAAACCTCTAAAGGGATGAGAGAGAGAAAGAGTGTAAAAGAAAGGAAAAGAGCGGAGAGATTATGGAAAAAGGTGACAGACCAAAAAGAGTGTTCAGATGAGAGCGGGTGAGAGTGGAGGGAGAGAAAAGAGAAACAGGAGGGAAATTATGAGAGCGAGGGATAGTGATGAGGGTTCATAGTCATAAGATAACGTGTGGGAGGTTTAATTCAATGAAAAGGGGGCCTCTGTTTGGCAGAGATTAAAAATTTTGTAGAGAGTAGAGGACACGCATCCTTTCCGTGTCTAACCACCACATCACAAAATGAACTGGGATCGAACTGCGTTTTTCTCCTATTTTTTGTCCTGCATCTGCCTTCAAAATTCTACAGCTATTGTTGAATGGGTGGGAAATCAGAAGTGAAGCATGGAATATATCACCTTCTCTTCTCTTACCTCTATAACGTACTATATACAAACTTGGGAGTGTAGATTTCAAACCACAAAGACATACTTCACCATGTACGGCTAGAGACCCATTAGGAGCTGGGACTGTCATGTGCCGGCCCGCTCATTAGGCAGCCGCCGAGGGTGGGCAGATTGACGGAAAGGCGTAATTTTTGAGCTAAACTGAACCGAGACGCATCTCAATCAATAGCACTTAAAACCTCTAAACATTGTTCTACCCAGAACATGACTAATCTATCTCAACCATGGGATTTTTAGGTGAGCGCTGATGCCACGCTCTGTGATAAAGCAGTGCCCACTTTCACAGGCAGAGGTGCAAAATATTTTGCTTGTCCATTGGCCAGCGTTGGCCTCTCAGCGTGCTGTTTGGGACGCGTCTGCAGTTGCGGCACTCCAACATTCCATTCAAAAATACTTTCATCCACATAAATCATGTAGCAGATCTTGTCCTATGGTAGAAAGAGTATGTGGTCTTCTCTGTATGCTTACAGTGCTGGAGATAAAAATGTATGACAATATAATGAGAAAGACATTTTTTACATCATGCACATTTTTCTCCCATCACATCTAAAATGTGCTAAGTCACAAACAACAACAAACCTGCTTGTCATGGTAACAAACATGTAGAATGGACAGTCACTGTTGTTCGAGGAGTGTCACCCATTGTAGATCAGTGGCTTAGTTTGCATCTGTACATTATTGACAAAGCTGATCATAGCGGGGAAAAAAATAAATACTTCAGACTGTCTCCGCTGTGTAAACACATTGCAAATAGGCTCACGATAACTCGATAAAGTTGGGTAGACTGATATTCAGAGCTGAAATAGCCAAATTGATTCGTCACAATGACTATTTAATCAACTGTGGACCTAGCCCATGATGGGCCATTCATCAATTCGCATTTCAGGCAAATGTAGGCTAGCACTCAGTAATGCAGCCATGGACCGGACACCTTTTGGAAGTATTCTTTTGTTGTCGTCCCGAACCAGCCTTGATTTCCACATCCACACGATGACATAGTTAATTTTTTGTCCCGTCCTGAACCAATTCTGAACGCAATCATAGACGTCTATCGGTTTGGTTTCAGAATTTTGTCCGCGGTATCTGGTACCACAGCTTGATTTGTCCCAACTAGAGAACATCTATAAATGAACTTGTTTTCAACTTTTCAGTTCAGAACCAAAAATTAAGCCTGACTTTGTTTTTCAACAATCCAGAAAAGATGCGTTTTTCAACTTCTTGGAAAATATGTATTTTTAAAACATAGGAAAATACATGTTCACCTTTTATTCAGAACCTAATTGAACTATAACTCAACGCCTTGGAAAGGCCATTACCGTTTTTACGTCATTTTACTGGGACTATTCTAGTTTTGTGGGGAGGGGGCCGTTTTTTTTTGGTCTCCGGCCTAGCGAGGCAGAATGGCAAGGGCCTGAATACAGTACATCAGCTAGAGGCTTTCCCCTGTATTTACATAACTACATGGCAACCACTGCGTTAACTATGGGCCGCATGCCAGCCCAGAGGAACTGGCTTTCAGTGCTGTTAAGAAACTTAAGTCAGTCAACCACAGCGCAAAAAATCAATTATGACTCATCTTTCTCTGCTGTGTGTTGTGTGTGGTGTGTGTGGTGTGTGTGTGGTTTATCTATATACGCAAACAGCAGCTTCTCTGCTCTGTATGTTGAGAGGTGATGAGAAGAGAGAGCTGTTGTGATGACAGACCAGAGCCCCTCTTGATTGCCAGCGGAGTTGAGCAGGTACGGTTGTCGACTCAAGCAGTTCATATTTTATCATGACCTTTGCAGCTTTCCTATCCCGCTTGGAGAGAAGAGAGATAAGCTCCAGCACATCAAACTCTGTACTGTAACTGTTGTGTTCCATTTGAATAGGAGGGCTCACAAAAAACAAAAACAAAACGCACACCTGAATGGCCACGGGCAATTATGCTCAGCTTTCTGGCTATACATACACTGCTGAGAGGCACGTGGTCAGACACAATCCCTCGCAGTCTGCTGAACAAAAAGGCGTGAATGCGCTACAACCAACTCCTGCTACGCACCACATGGTGTCAGAGGAAGGTTGGGGGCTAAAGCGGAGACTCCTGTCAATCCACAGAACAGCTTTCCGTGTAGCTTGTTAGCCTGGCTTCGTCAGCCATACCAGCTCACATCTGCAATAGAGATAGACATTGAGAGAGATGTTCCCTTCGCCTTTCAGTTGCTTCCTCCTCTTCATTAGCCACAAGAACAACGCGACACACACACACACACGCACACATCACAGAAGTATTGCATTGATTGTGCCATTGTTTGGGTGTTGCCTAACCTTATGAGTCATAGTAGAAGCTTGATTGGTAAGGCCCTGCTTCCAACAGCTCTTACAACAACTGTTTGTCAGCAAAGCTTGTTTAGCATAGATTCCATTGATTAGCTACAGTAATCTCAGAATACTGGCCTCATCAAACCGAACAAAGAACGTTGAGCGGAGGGGGATGGAAAAAGAGAGGGAGAGGGGCAGGTAGACTCTAGAGGGATGGGAAGAAGAGAGGGGGGCTTAGGGGTGGGTGTAGTAGGACACGGTCATGTGCTTTGGTCCCTGCCAGCGCCAGCAAAAGCCCAATTAATAACAAACAGAGTCCTGTTGCTCTGACGTAGCTAATAAATCAGCTGGCATTATGCTAACAAGGCCATTATGGAGATGCTTCAGGAGCTGCTGTTTGATTTCCGCTCTCGGTAGTCCCTGTAACGGGGGACACAGTTGGGTGTTTAACGAGGAGGGGGAGGGATGCAGCCAGTAAAATCGACTTTGTAATGTCCCGAGGACGTCGGGGAACGCCTTTCCAAAACCGGCTACTAGGGGAAACAGTGAGCGCTATTACCATGAAGTAGGCTTGGGTTTTTAGCTAAGGCGTTGTGGATGGTAATCCCATGACTCTGGATTCGAAGGTCGCGTTGTTCATGATACGAGTGGTAGACACTCGGTTTTTTAAATTGTATGGTTTTCAACCTATCAAACTTACCTTAACTGCAACATTCCGAATGAATGCCCCTAAATTTTTTACTTTGGAACCTATCCAAACCTTAATGGTTTGGCGAGAATCTGAAGTCAAATTGGTAAAACCGTGAGATCTTGAAGTGATTTCAGTCTGCCTTCATGCACACAGATAACACCACTGATGTCTGTGATATGGGAACATGAGACGCCAATGTAGTAGAACGTACAAATGAGGGCCAGTCCTCGGCTTTGAGTCTGTCTTTCTGGGTACAGACTGTGCATTCCATGTGTGGTGTGTGTGTGTGTGTGTGTGTGTGTGTGGTGCTGGTGGTGTGGAGACTCAGTGTCTGGCTTCAAGCTAATTCAAAAGGACCGGCTCAGCGGGGGAAATGTGATCAGTGGCCACATCAAACACCAGGCATGATAAGAGTGCTTCTCAGACACAGGGACACGCGCACGTAACAAAACTAGAACGAGCGATCGTCATCCCATCTCACACTTCACTCTCTCATATAGAGTGGTTTTGGGGCTACAAATCAAATCGCATTCGTCACGTGAGCCGAAATACAACAGGTATTTCCTGTAGACCTTACAGTGAAATGCTTACTTACAGACCTTAAACCAACAGTGCAGTTTTAAGAAAAATACCATCTCCCCCCAAAAAAAGTTATAAATAACAAATGCTTAAAGTGCAGCAGTAAATAACAATAGTAGGGCTATTACAGGGAGTACCGGTACAGAAGTCAATGTGCGGGTGCACGTGTCAAGGTAATATGTACATACAAGGGCATGTACAGGGTATAGTCTCCCCATCTCCCCACCTCTCGCTCTCCTCTCTCCCCACATCTTCTCTCTCTCTCTCTCCTCCCTCCCTCACCTCTCTCTCTCCCTCCCTCACCTCTCTCATACAGACATGATAGGCAGTATTATAACGGTGTTAAAACTGTAAAGGCTAGTTATAGAGTCTGGCTCTGGGATCTGAGGTTACTCTACAAACACCATTCTGACAGGAGGAGGCAGGGGGGCCGGAGAGAGAGAGAGCCTTAGGGAGTGAGGGATGGAGCACAGTGTATGGTAAATCCTGGATGAGGATACCTACTGAATAGTGCGTGTATGTGTACATTGTGAGCATTACTGAAACCATGGTGGTGACCAAGACTGCATTATGTGCAAGTGCGTGTGTGTAATAGCAGCGTTGCTGGCTGGCCAGACAGAGCCAGTCTGAGCCAAGCCTTGAGTGCCGTTTAGGACAACGCTAGCCAAGCTATAACAAACACACACACACTAACAGATCATAATCAAGATACAGTACAACACAGCTGGGGCTTTGAAATGTGACTCACATAACCACACTGCTTCGAAGAGAAAATAAGGTAATGGACCTTTCTGTAAGTGTCACCTATAAAACAGAGAAAGGTGTGTGTGTGTATAGTGTGTGTACTGTGATATGTTTGTAGAGGTTCTATCATGTGCAATGTGTGTGTGAGTTGTGTGTGTGTGTGTGTGTGGGTGTGTTGTTGTGGTGGAGCTTCCATGCATGTGTGCCTTTCTGCTTGTGTGGGCTTAAATTGCTGCCTGGAAGACAAATGTTCCTACTGTTTACGGCCAAACAGTATTTAGACTTTGCCTGTCTGGAGATGAGATATTATGCCAATGTGCCTCTTTCTCTTAGAGTTTGCCAAAGCACTGATTCCATTACCTCTAATCATTTACTACTGGATATACATTATTTTATTACCAAGACAATGGTCTGATATCTTCAGATGAATCTCTTACGATTTGCACATATTACATACGATTGCTTCCCACAGTAAGGTGTGACAGTAGTGGTGACTCGGAGAGCGAGAGGTTCACTGTAATGAGAACTGGAGAAAACTGTAGCTGCTACCTAACTATGCACAAGAGAGAGACAGAACAGAAGAGGATTATAGGAAAAAGAAGGATGTTAAAGATGCTTGAGCTAAAGATTTAAAGCTGGCAGGGTAGGGGTCAGAGGTAAGAACCTGCAAAAGTTTTTTTTTTTGCTTGGATGAGACATTTCATCCCGCCAGCTTGAAGGTTTACCATCAGCCATGCCATTGTGACAGAGTCACTTGGCAACAATAGAGAATGACAATGAAATCTCTTTCACGTCCTCTCATCCCTCCACTCACCCTCTCTAGGCCTATATTTCCTCCTCTCCTTCACCTATTCTCCTTTCCTTAAATCCCCACCTACCTTGTCAGTTGGAGTGATATGATTGGCTCTCAGAGAGCAGGAAGTGCAGGTGAGAGGAACACACCGATGATAAGTTGTGACAGGGCAGGGAGAAACAGGATCCATGGTAACGGCAGTCAGGTCCCTTCCTATCAAGGCTATAGCGTTTAACACCGTGTAACTGAGGGAATGTTCCTTGGTTCAAAGCCATCAATACATAGCCTGTAGATACACTACCATGACCAAAAGTATGTGGACACCTGCTGGTCAAACATCTCAGACCAAGATCATGGCATTAATATGGAGTTGATCCTCCCTTTGCTGCTATAACAGGCTCCACTCTTCTGAGAAGCCTTTCCACTAGATGATGAACATTGCTGCAGGACTTGCTTCCATTCAGCCACAAGAGCATTAGTGAGGTCGGCACGGATGTTGGGCGATTAGGCCTGGCTCGCAGTCAGCGTTCCAATTCATCACAAAGGTGTTCGATTGGGTTGAGGTCAGGGCTCTGTGCAGGCCAGTCAAGTTCTTCCATACCGATCTCGGCAAACCTTTTCTGTATGGACCTCACTTACTTTGTGTACGAAGGCATTGTCATGCTAAAACAGGAAAGGGCCTTTCCAACTGTTCCCGTCACTGGAACTAATGGACAAAACCATGAAAACAGCCCCAGACCATTATTCCTCCTATGTTATTGGGCAGGTAGTGTTCTCCTGGCATCCACTAAACCCAGATTCGCCTGCTTGGACTGTCAGATGGTGAAGCGTTATTCATCACACTCCAGAGAACGCGTTTCCACTGCTCCAGAGTCCAATGGCGGTGAGCTTTACACCACTCAGCTGTCATGGCATTGGGCATGTTGATCTTAGGCTTGTGTGCTGCTCGGCCATGGAAACCCATTTCATGAAGCTCCGACGACAGTTTTTTGTGCTGACGTTGCTTCCAGAGATTGCATGCTGTGTGCTCGGGTGTGGTTGAAATAGCCGAATCCACTAATTTGAAAGGGTGTCACATACTTTTGTATATAGAGTGCATCTAGAGTCCCACCAATGCTGTTAACCCTTTGAGGAGTTGTTATACAGTCAAAAGTTTGGACACATCTACCCATGCAAGGTTTTTCTTTATTTTGATATTTTCTACGTCGAATATTAGTGAAGACATCAAAACTATGAAATAACACATATGGATCATGTATTTACCAAAAAAAGTGTTTAACAAATCAAAAATATGTGTAGATTTCAGAATCTTCAAAGTAGCCACCCTTTGCCTTGATGACAGCTTTGCAGCGCTCTGGCATTCTCCCAACCAGCTTCACCTGGAATGCTTTTCCAACAGCCTTGAAGGAGTTCCCACATATGCTGACCACTTGTTGGCTGCTTTCCTTCACTCTGCGGTCCAACTAATCCAAACCATCTCAACTGGTTTGAGGATGGGTGATTGTGGAGGCCAGGTCATCTGATGCAGCACTCCACCACTCTCCTTGTTGGTCAAATAGCCCTTACACAGCATGGAGGTGTGTTGGGTCATTGTCCTGTTGAAAAACAAATGATAGTGGGACTAAGCCCAAACCAGATGGATGACGTATGCTGCAGAACGCTGTGGTCGCCATGCTGGTTAAGTGTGCCTTGAATTCTAAATAAATCACAAACACTGTCACCAGCAAAGCACCCCACCTCCATGCTTCACAGTGGGAAACACAAATGCGGAGATCATCCGTTACACTATTCTGCGTCTCACACAGACACAGCGGTTGGAACCAAATGCTTGTGTTCTTGGCCCAAGCAAGTCTCTTATTTTTATTGGTGTCTTTAGTATGTGGTTTCTTTGCTGCAATTCGACCATGAAGCATGATTACGCAGTCTCATGTGAAAGTAGATGTTGAGATGTGTCTGTTCTTAACTCTGTGAAGCATTTATTTGGGCTGAAATTTCTGAGGCTGGTAACTCTAATGAACTTATCCTCTGCAGAAGTGTAATCTGGGTCTTCCTTTCCTGTGTAGTCCTCATGAGAGCCAGTTTCATCATAGCGCTTGATGGTTTTTGCAACTGCACTTGAAGAAACGTTCAAAGTCCTTGAAATTTTCCGCATTGACTGACCCTCATGTCTTAAAGTAATGATGGACTATCGTTTCTCTTTGCTTATTTGAGTGTTCTTCATAATATGGACTTGGTCTTTTACCAAATAGGGCTATCTTCTGTATACCACACTCTACCTTGTACAAACACAACTGATTGGCTCAAACGCATTAAGGAAAGAAATTCCATAAATTAACTTTTAACAACGCACCATTGTTAATTGAAATGCATTCCAGGTGACTACCTCATGAAGCTGGTTGAGAGAATGCCAAGAGTGTGCAAAGCTGTCATCAAGGAAAAGGGTGGCTACTTTGAAGAATCTCAAATTAATATATATTTAGATTAGTTTAACACTCTTTTGTTACTACATGATTCCATGTGTTATTTCATAGTTTTGATGTCTTCACTAATATTCTACATAGAAAATAGTACAAATAAATGAGTAGTGTGGAATGAGTAGGTCGTGTCCAAACTTAACTGGTACTGTATTACATTCTAATTGATGGCATCACTAACAGCTCACTCCTCATTTTGAGAAGTGTGTGTGCCCCTCATCTCCTGTGACCCAAAGGGTTGCTGTACACCACACTCTCTGACACACACACATCTGCCCAACCACATACTGTGACTATAAGGTCACCTCCACTGATCAAATCTGACCCCACATATTGTCATATTGACTGCGAGTAAGGATTAAAGGGAAAATAAATAGAATAAGACATAGATATCACAGGTAGACCTGTCATAGTCTGCAGCTGTTGGGCTCCATCTGAAATAATGGCAGTGGGTTTGACAGACCTTCCATGGCAACTAAGCTGGTTACAAATACATTCATATTTATTTATGTGTGTATGTGTACACACAATCTCAGTCTGACTCAGCCAGGCTGCCACATGCCATCATCGTGCACCTCTTTCCTCTTTCACTTTTCCCTCCTTTTAACAGCCATTGTCATTTCTCAAAATGTATGATGAATTCATCCCATAGCATCAGGTTACAGGTATGTTCCAATATCCATACAGGATCCTCCTCTAACAAGCCTCTGATAGGCTGTGTGTGAGCAGAGCCTAGTCAATAGAGGGCCTGTTAATCCTCGGTGGACGGCTTGATCCAACAGATCCATGGATCTCCAGGGAACGCACAGACATTCCTGACAGATCCTCTACACAGATCAGATCACAGGCAGCCGGGACTCCAGCCAGACCCAGCCTTGCTTATTCTGAG
>NC_036840.1:6651347-6657895 GCF_002910315.2 Salvelinus sp. IW2-2015 | reverse complement strand
ATACGCTGACAGTTTAAAAACAGTGATATTAATATTATTAGCTCTGCTTTATTTGATATGGTGGGAACTGGTGATGCAATCTGCCGTAAATGCCATGGGATTGCCATGTAAGAATGTGTGTGGTGTGTGTGTGTGTGTGTGTGTGTGTGTGTGTGTGTGTGTAAAATCTAGCGATCTTTCTATATACACCGCACCACCACTTAAACCTCTCCTAGTGAAATGTCTGTTACGGAGGTCTTTTTCTTTTGTGTTCGCAACAAGACTGTTCCCACATCCTGTATGGCCCTGAAAACTGGACTGCTTTAGGAGGGTGGGCTTCAGTAGTGGCGCAGCATTAAAGCACCCCAGAAGACACAGAGGAACCACTTAACATGTAGCTTCGTGTCATGCTCCAGATCTGATGCGGCCGTGACATTAATTTGGTGGCCAATTAGAGTTTCTCCCCGCGAGCTCCTCTCATGTGTCTCATCAGTCTCCGATTGCAGAGCACGAGCAGCAGATGAGACCGGAGATGCTAACATGGAGTTGAGGAAGTGCTTGCAATGTGCAAGCACACACTCTCACACAAACATGCTCTGTGCCTGACCAACTATGAAACAGAGTCGTATAGGAACTAAGCCATAAGGTGTATGTAACCAAAGTCATTCGGCATGACTGGTCTATACAAATCTAAACAGAATCATCGAGACTAATCTGTATAGGCCTAGCTGGATTAAACCAGCTACTATCAAAAACAYCTTACGGTAAAAAGTACGTCTCCCTCGCCTGATACCAATCCCATTCCCACCCAATGGCCGTTTGGAGTCTCTAAATAGGGCTCTGATCCGATAATGGACTGATGTTGATGATCATTAATAGTCAATAGTCTGTACATTCACACATCATGGAACCTCCCCAAGGGGGAGTGTTGTACACATGTACTGATGCACACACCTTTATGGTGTTTTCACACATTGTCCGTTTCAGCCAATTGTTGTGAACCCAGTGCGGGTCGCTTACTTTATGGGCAGAGTAAACACTCCCAACTAACTCACCCCTCAAAAAATAAACAATTGAATCGAACTGAGGACATCGAGTGGTGGTCTGAGTTCGGTTCGCTTGAATTCAGCGGTCCATTTTGTGGACAAAACATGTGCCATCTTTTGATATTGATTAGTGGTTGTCAAGGACGATTAGAAATTCCAAAATGTGTGGAGTTTTGTTCAGACACGATGTTCCGATTATTTGTTAAAAATATATAAACAATATAATTATAGAGATAAACTCATAATACCAACGTGAGAAATTAAGTACTTTATTAATGTTTCAATGGAACCAAACAAAATCATACAATCATTTTATACAAAATACATTTCACCAAAATCAAGGTTTCATAATTATTGGCACTACTCATTTAGTACTTAGTGCAACCACCTCTGGCAAGGATAACAGCATGGAGTCTTTTCRTGTAATGTTTGACAAGGTTAAGGAACACATTTATGAGGGATTTTGGACCATTCCTCTATGCAGATCCTTTCAAGATCCTTCACATTCTTAGGTTTGCGCTTATCAACTGCACTCTTCAACTCAGCCCACAGGTTTTCGATTGGATTGAGGTCCGGCGACTGAGATGGCCATGGCAGAACATAGATWTTTTTTTGCCACAGAACCATTTCTGAGTGGATCTTGAGGTATGTTTTGGGCCATTGTCTTGTTGGAAAGTCCACTTACGGCCAAGTCCCAGCCTTCTGGCAGAGGCAACCAGATTGTCAGCRAAAATTGCCTGATACTTGGTGGAATTCATTACGCCATCAATCTTCACCAGTGCCCCTGGATCTCTGTAATTAAAACAGTCCCAAAACATCACTGACGCACCACCATATTTCACTGTGGGTACGAGGTGCCTCTCCTTGTATGCATCTCTGTTTCGATGCCAAACATGCCGATGCTGTATCTGACCAAAACGTTCAATTTTGGTCTCATCTGACCAGAGCACCTTCTTCCAGTCATAATTTAAATGACATTTGGCAAACTCCAAGCGCTTGCATCCGTGTCTTGGAGTCAGGAAGGGCTTTCTTCTGGCAACCCTTCCAAAGAGCCCGTGATTTTTGAAACCTGGTGACCCCAAGACYCCACCAAGGCCTGCAATTCTTTCACAGTGATTCTTGGAGATTTTGTTGCTTCTCTCACCATCCTCCTCCCTATCCTGGGGGGCAAAATGTATTTGCGTCCTCTTCACGTGAGGTTTTCGACTGTTCCATATCTTTTTACTTTTTTAATAATCACCCTGACAGTGCTCAGTGATATATTCAATCGTTTGTGGATCTTCTTGTAGCCATTACCAGATTTATGAAGGTCTATGACCATCTGTCTCTTTTGAACTGCCAGTTCTTTTATTCATGGTGTTGGATGACAAAGGGATATTGCATGCATGATATTGCATTGCATGCATGTTACCTCATTTTTATACCAAAGTGAAACAGGAAGTGATGTAATGGCTCAATATATTTCCTTAAGACATATTTAAGTTTATCTAAGTGGAATTTAATTCCTGGTTTAATTTTTGTTGATGTTATTTCCAATAATCTTTAAGGGTACCATTAATTGTGAAACCTTGATTTGGAGGACATTGATGTTTAATTAAATCAAATAATTATTTTGGTGGGTTCCATTGAAAAATTCATAAAGTACAGTATTTCTCATGTTGTTATTTCGAGTTTCTCTCCATAATTATATATTTTTAAGTATTGTTTGTGCATTGCCAGTCGGGGGTGCCAGTAATTTTGGAGCCCACTGTATACAGTAGATTACCAAGCTACCAATTACTTCACACTGGAAGAAGTTAAACTACACTGAAGCTACCCTTAAGAAAAATATAGTAGTTCACTATATCCAAACTACTACGGGAAAAATTATTATATCTAAATATGAAATGTCAGACTACAAATTGCAAGAACAGATCACCCTGGAGTCAGATGTTAACAGAATGTGTAATTTAGCCTATTAAAACACAAATTAGGAATTAGGTAGGTCTGCTGTCAAAAAAAGAAAGGACATTCTTACCAACTTAACACATTTTTATTTGAGAAAAAAAAGTGTGTAGTTCCAGTAGTTAGCAACACTGTTACATGACAAAAAAATAAGTAATTAACTACTGAAAACATTAACAACATTTGAATTGAGTTATACTACCACCAAGCTACTGTAAAATGTAGTTACATTTTGTAACGGGTTTCGTCCTCTTCGTCTGAGGAGGAGTAGCAAGGATCGGACCAATACGCAGCGTGGTAAGTGTCCATAATGATATATTTAATCAATCAAACAGAACACTGAACGAAAATAACAAAAGTATAAAACAAACAACCCGAAACAGTCCCGTATGGTGAAWACACTAACACAGGATACAACCACCCACAAAACCCAAAGGAAAACAAGCTACCTAAATATGGCTCCCAATCAGAGACAACSACTGACACCTGCCTCTGATTGGGAACCATACTAGGCCAAACACAGAAATAGACAACCTAGACATACAACATAGAATGCCCACCCACATCACACCCTGACCAAACAAAACATAGAAACAAACAAAGCAAACTACGGTCAGGGCGTGACACAMTTCTAGTTGAACTACCTGTACTTCGCTAACCCAACACTGCCGATTACAAGATCTCATGGATTGGCTTGTCCTGCACTTTGTAAAAACCCAGAGWGCATTGAGTAAATGTTGGAAAAAGATCTTGGTTCCTTTCTAAACATAGCAATGTGAACGCAAAGAAGACTCGGACCACAACATAGGCGAAGTGAACTGGCAAAATAGTTGAGTCCTCATTCAAAGGCAAGGGCAGTACGAATACAAAGACAACAGTTGCTTTGCTTTTGCTTRTTTTACCCCAGAGTTCACTTTGAAGAGGAATGAGATCAGTTATTTTAAAAAGGACTATGTGAAAACACCCTTAAGTTTACTAGAGCACTTCTGAACATGGTTGTATATGTCTGGATAATACAAACAAGTGTGTATTCGAGTCTGGATACACTCCCGCTCAAAAAGGTTGGCTCTGTTTTGCCATCTGCAAAGACAAGACATTTTAATTGAATAGATAAAAAAAAATATTAATGACAAAAACATGGTGTYGAAAAAGTGACTTAATTTTACCCATTGCTGTAGCCAGGGACCCCTGTTTTGGATGGATGTTTCTCAGGCCCTCTCTATACAGTGTGTGTGTGTGTCATCTAGATCAGAATGAGCTCACTGTGGTATAACAATACTGTCAAGACAAACAGAGGAGTCCACTCAGACTTCATTTAGGATTGAATCCCAGGAACTAAATGAGGCCACACACCGGGGGTCACAAATAACAATGAGCAAAAATAACCATCACTGAAGAAAAACCTGAAGAAAAGAAGAGAGGGAGCAGCTGATGGAAGAGGGACAGATTGAAAGAGCGGAGAGATAATGATTGGGGAAAAGAAGTGATGAGGGGATGAGGTAGAGGGATGAGGGATAGAGAGACCAAGGAATCGGGGGGGGTGGAGGGTAAATCCGTGTCTCTTCCTATAATGAAGATGCCCGATTACAGTCTACCCTTAATCCTTTAGGCCCAAATGCGCACGCGCACACACACACACACACACACTGAATGATCCCAATACAAAAACGCTGTATGCTTTCTGTACACTTGTTCTACTCCTGGGACCCAGTGCTAAACTATCAAGGCTGGCTTTCAACGCTGCATACACTTCATCTGAGGCAGCAAGGTCGGATAATAGGGGCAGCTACGCAGAGAGAAAGAGAGAGCGAGCTAGGCAGAGAGAGAGAGAAAAAGAGAGAGCTAGGCAGAGAGAGAGAGAGAAAAAGAGAGAGCTAGGCAGAGAGAGAGATKACTGCAGTCCCAGAAAGAGGACAATGCCAGGAAGTAGAGCATTCAATTAAGGGCATCGTGGCCTAGATGGTACACACTCCCACAATGCAGCTCTGCTTTGCCCTCTGTCCCTCTCTTATTTCCCCCTCTCTCTTTCCTACTGTGTCTCAGTTCAGCAGTGAGGTGGCATACCTGAAACACACCCGTCTGCAGCATCATATGAACACCTTGGCCCCCCCAGGCACTCACAGTGTTTAATAATTCAACAACAGAATGCTGCAGGAACACACACACGCACAGGGAAACAGGACACCAGGGATCAACACACGCACACTGACTAAGGCTTCCCTACGCCCCGCTTGGAGACATTACTCTGGGGCTCAGAAAGTGTTGTGTCAGTGTTCAGGTAAAGCTGTTGTGAGACTGATCCAAGTGATAGAGAAAAGTCTCCGGACTGACATTTTAAAACCGGCAGCAGCAATCAGCCCATTTTAACTTTATGGACTAGATTAAAAGGACTCTGTTTCTTCTACATGACACAGGAAGCTGCGCAGGTCCTAATCCAGGCACTGTCATCTCCCATCTGGACTACTGCGACTCGCTGTTGGCTGGGCTCCCGCCTGGTGTTCAACATTCTAAATCTTCACATGTCCCCCGCACACTGCGCTGCTTCCAGTCGAAGCTTGCGTCACCCCAAAGACCATTGGCTGCTTACCACGGAGCAGCAAGAGGAACTACCCCCTCCCACATTAAGGCTATGCTCAAACCCTACACCCCAACCTGAGTACTCTGTTCTGCCTCCTCTGGTCTCTTAGCCTCCCACCCCTACGGGACGGCAGCTACCGCTTAACCCAGTTAGATCTGTCCCTGCCCATCTTCCGAAAACATCTGAAACCTAACTCTTAAAGAGTCTCTTAAATAATCCCACAGCACCCCTATCACCCCCCCCCACAACACACTACACATAAAAAAATCTAAAACTTGCATTTGACTTTTTCCTCTCACTAGCTCTGACTTTGCTGATGAATACTTTAGAGAAAAATGCACTTACTATGACTGAGATATGTGGTTGTCCTACCTAGCTATCTTTAGATGAATGCACCAACTGTAAGTCACTCTGGATAAGAGCATCTGCTGAATAACTAACATGTCAAAGGAGTCAAAAGACTGACATTCTGCTTGACTTGAAGCACCGTTTTATGAAGTGTTAATATCGCTTATAAACATGCATACAGCTTAGAAATGCAGTCATAGAACATTATGAAACTGTATAGCAAAGCAATAAGGCACAAAAGACAATGAGACTGCTGCCATGCCCTTATTTTGCAGTCAGTCATGTGAAGGACCCAGTAGCCTCTGTGGCACATCATCTGTCCATTCTTTTTACGAGGTGAATAAAAACATTCATCTCTCATCCAATTTCTAAAGACTAGCTCATAGTGTGTGTCAGAGCAACATGTTGTGTTAGCCCAGCCCTAACCCTATTCTATTTAACAGTATTCTCCTCCAGCTCTCCTCTCACTTCTGTCCTCATTTTACCATTCCTCTTCCAATTCCTCTCTCCTCCCTCTCATCCCCTCTCTCACTTCCTCTTTCCATTTCCTCTCTTGTAGTGTTGAAACAAAGACTCCAATGGTCAAGAGACCGGAGCAAGTTAATAGACTATACAGGCAATGTCCCCGACTCCCCGCTGTTTTCTTCCTTTCC
>NC_036840.1:6630037-6651322 GCF_002910315.2 Salvelinus sp. IW2-2015 | reverse complement strand
AAACAGAATACTTTTGGGAGAGAGAAGACAAGGCGATCGCGCAAAGGTGACACGTAGCCCCAAACAATTTACGTCAAGATCATCTAGACCAGCTGAACCCTGCAGTGCAACCGCAGACGGCGAACGCTCGTTGTCGGTCAAACGGAACGCTGTAGACAGAAAATAAGCGAAGAATACAGAGACCTTTTTCGAGAGCTTCGTGACATTTATACAGCGGGAAAACCACGAGCTCGAAAACCTGCCTAGCTCATCTATGCGCGTGGGTGCTCCCCACAGCAGGAAGTGTAACTCGAAGCGTGGGAAAGCTGCATTATCTCGAGGGCTGCTGAGGACTCACTGGCATCGTTTGCCCCGGTTTCCCCTGTTCCACCATGGCTGGGAGTGGAGAGTCCGGGAAAGGGACGTGGAAAAAGCAAGTCGACACATCAAGAAAATATTTGAATTGAAAGAGATCCTCGAACGTGAGTGTGTTATTTCTTAATAACATTTTCAAATTCCCTATTGTGGTCAATGCTAATTGGCATGAATTTACATCTGGTAGGCCTTTGAAACTTTGTTGCAGAATGTAGCGGACTCTCGCGCTGATACGTTGTATCCGTTTCGTTTAGGACCTTCAGCCCCGTTTAACTGGAAGCCAGCAGAGATGTAGTCATTCTATGACGAGTTATTTAACGCTGTAGGCTAGCGTTAGCCCATATTTATTTGGATGAGAACGAGTGTTCGTTGGGTACGCTATGATAGAGAAATATCGAATATCACTTTTTTGTAGGCTAGCCTATGTTCATTACATATTATGCGTGACAGGCTACCCACTTTGAAATTAAGGAAAGCTATGAGCCTATGTAGAACTGTTTTAGAAAACCTAAACAGTAGCCTATGCCTAAATAAAGGGTCTCGTGCGTTTTAGTCCATGATTTTACAACCGGTTACGCATGTCTTGTTCAGTTGGCTCTGTTGGTTTATGCAGTCTTGGCTATTGTTTAGGTTAAACTACTACATTCATCCTCCTTCTCTTCCCGCCCACCGATCTGACAGCTCCAGTTGTGCTGCTATCTATCGTAGAAATGACCTTTGGAGACGCGGGCAGTTAAACACTGATATCAATTGAGTCTCCGACCTTATAAAAATATATTTGACCATTGGTGAGTGGTTATCATGGTTTTCTGTGTTTATCTAACCAGAATGATTTATCGGCCACGTTTAATACTTATTATCACTAGTTTATTAGGCCTGCAGTGTTACTAACCTCATACATGAAAGATTGGTTTGTTTGACAGCATCATAACGGTTAATTTGCAACCCATGTGAACAGCTTGTTCAGATGAAATGCTTGGCAAAAATACCCCAGCCTCTTCTGAAGACCCTATAGCAAATTTTCTCTCTGCCTGTTACTTCATTCTCTTTGCACAGAGGAACAGTTTGTTGACTGGACAGGCAGAATCGAGGGAGGACGGTTGGATTAAAGCGATTAGCGGGCCAGGGAAAACCTCCTGGTCCTGGATAGGCCATGTAACAGTTCAGACATGTTGTATAACAGTAGGTAATAAATTAATGAAAATTATACAAGTTTTCAACAGTCATTTCCTGGGCAATGTGCCGTGGTTATTAAGTATATTGATAAGGTTGTGAGTGTGAACCATGTTCTGCACTGTGTGCACGATGCCTTTGCAGAAATCCAGGTATGCCCATTTGGAAGCAGAGAGTGCATAAATTAGGCTCGAAGGTCATGTCTGATCCTTGTTCTTCATAACTCCGTCAGTTTCACTGAACTCAACAAAGAGGAGATCGGAATTTCTACTGTGTGTCTGGAATTCACATAAAAGGTGGAAGTAGGACAGGTGCATTTTGGTGTGTGCATCTTACTGACAAACTATTGAGGGACACTCAGTTTCTATGCTTATAGCTAAAGTCTCTCCTGTGTTGCCACTGTGTTGCCATGTGTCTATGTGACTAGCACCATTCAGTGACTCGAGTGCGTAGCGGTCTAAGGCACTGCATCTCAGTGCCAGAGGCATCACTACAGACCCTGGTTAGATTCCGGCGTATCACAACCGGCCGTGATTGGCCCAGCTCGTCTGGGTTAGGTTTGGCTGGGTTAGGACGTCATTGTAAATAAGAAATTGTTCTTAACTGACAATGCCTAGTTAAATAAAGGTTACATGTTTTTTTAAATCACAGCATGACAAAGACACTGATTGGGCTTTACAAAGATTTCCAGAGTTCTGTTCATCTCCTTCACACGCGCACCACACTGTACTGAAGACAGGTTTTCTTGTGTATGCTGTGTTTTGTCTGCACAACTCTGTGGTTGTTCACTAGCTCTTGATCCTCTAGCTACCTTACTGGAGGAGACATCTTTCTCTGTGACCGTTGACTTTTGTTCCTCAGTGGGGGCTTAGGGATCTGTCCTCCCATCTGGTCTTTGCCAGCGCTCTGTGCTTGGACAAAAGGACCATCTGGCAAGCACACACACACACACACACACACACACACACACACACACACACACACACACACACACACACACACACACACACACACACACACACACACTTGCCTCAGGTTCACCTGGAATTTTCTTGTCAGGAAAAAATTCTCTGCCCTAAAAATATTACTCAGAAGTTTCATGTTAACGCCATAGCAACACATTAACCAGAGTTCTGCTCAGCCTCAGCCTTTGAACTCCCTCCTGCTGACTGTCTGGTGTTTTCCCCTTTTAATTCTCTGTCAGCGGAAAAAAAAGAGGAGGGAGATGAGAGAGAGGAAAGGAAGAAACACAGCGGGGAGTGACATTGCCTGTATAGTCTATTAACTTGCTCCGGTCTCTTGACCATTGAGTCTTGTTTCAACACTACAAGAGAGGAAATGGAAAGAGGATGAGAGAGGATGAGAGGAGGAGAGAGGAATTGGAGAGGAATGGTAAGATGAGGCAGAAGTGAAAGGAAGCTGGAGGAGAAATACTGTTAAATAGAATAGGGTTAGGGCTGGGCTAACACAACATGTTGCTCTGACACACACTATGAGCTAGTCTTTAGAAATTGGATGAGAGATGAATGTTTTTATTCACCTCGTAAAAAGATGGACAGATGATGCCACAGAGGCTACTGGTCCTTCACATGACTGACTGCCAAAAATAGGCATGGCAGCAGTCTCATTGTCTTTTGTTGCCTATATGCTTTGCTATACAGTTCAATATGTTCTATGACTGCATTCTAAGCTGTATGCATGTTTATAAGGCATATTAACACTTCATAAACGATGCTTCAAGTCAAGCAGAATGTCACGTCTTTTGACTCCTTTTGACATGTTAGTTATTCAGCAGATGCTCTATCCAGAGTGACTTACAGTTGGTGCATTCATCTTAAGATAGCTAGAGTAGGACAACCACATATCTCAGTCATAGTAAGTGCATTTTTCTCTAAAGTATTCATCAGCAAAGTCAGAGCTATGAGAGGAAAAAGTCAAATGCAAGTTTAGATTTTTATTATGATGTGTGTGTGGGGGGGGTGATAGGGGTGCTGTGGGATTATTTAAGAGACTCTCTTAAAGGGTAGGGTTTCAGATGTTTTCGGAAGATGGGCAGGGACAGATTTGAACTGGGTTAAGCGTAGCTGCCGTCCCGTAGGGGGTGGAGGCTAAGAACCAGAGGAGCAGAACAGATACTCAGGTTGGGTGTAGGGTTTGAGCATAGCCTTAATGTAGGGGTAGTTCCTCTTGCTGCTCCGTAGGTAAGCACCATGTCTTGTAGTGGACGCAAGCTTCACGAAAGCCAGCGCAGTGCTGCGGGACATGTGAGAATTTAGGAATGTGAACACCAGGCGGAGCCCAGCCAACAGCGAGTCGCAGTTCCAATGGGAATGACAAGTGCCTGGATTAGACCTGCGCAGCCTCCTGTGTCATGTAGAAAAACAGAGTCTTTAATCTCAGTCCATAAAAAAATGGGCTGATTGCTGCTGCCGGTTTTAAAATGTCAGTCCGGAGACTTTTCTCTATCACTTGGATCAGTCTCACAACAGCTTTACCTGAACACTGACACAACACTTTCTGACCCAGAGTAATTCTCCAAGCGGCGCGTAGGAAGCCTTAGTCAGTGTGCGTGGTTATCCCTGTGTCCTGTTTCCCTGCTGTGTGTGTTCCTGCAGCATTCTGTTGTTGATATTTAAACACGTGAGTGCCTGGGGGCCAAGGTGTTCATATGATGCTGCAGACGGGTGTGTTTCAGGTATGCCACTCACTGCTGAACTGAGACACAGTAGGAAAGAGAGAGGGGAAATAAGAGAGGACAGAGGCAAAGCAGACTGCATTGTGGGAGTGTTACATCTAGCCACGATGCCCTTAATGAATGCTCTACTTCCTGCATGTCCTCTTTCTGGGACTGCAGTGATCTCTCTCTCTGCCTAGCTCTCTCTTTTTCTCTCTCCTCTCTGCCTAGCTCTCTCTTTTTCTCTCTCTCTCTGCCTAGCTCGCTCTCTCTTTCTCTCTGCGTAGCTGCCCTATTATCCACCTTGCTGCCTCAGATGAAGTTATGCAGCGTTGAAAGCACCTTGATAGTTTAGCACTGGGTCCAGAGTAGAACAAGTGTACAGAAAGCATACAGCGTTTTGTATTGGATCATTCAGTGTGTGTGTTGTGGTGTGCGCCGGCGCATTTGGGCCTAAAGGATTAAGGTAGACTGTAATCGGCATCTTCATTTATAGAAGAGACACGGTTTACCTCCACCCCCCCGATTCTTTGGTCTTCTATCCCTCATCCTCTACCTCATCCCCTCATCACTTCTTTTCCCCATCATTATCTCTCCGCTCTTTCAATCTGTCCCTCTTCCATCAGCTGCTCCCTCTCTTCTTTTCTTCAGGTTTTCTTCAGTGATGGTTATTTTTGCTCATTGTTATTTGTGAACCCGGTGTGTGCCTCATTTAGTTCCTGGGATTCAATCCTAAATGAAGTCTGAGTGACTCCTCTGTTTGTCTTGACAGTATTGTTATACCACAGTGAGCTCATTCTGATCTAGATGACACACACACACACTGTATAAGAGCCTGAGAAACATCCATCCAAACAGGGGTCCCTGCACAGCAATGGTAAAATTAAGTCACTTTTTCTACACCATGTTTTTGTCATTTAATTTTTTTTTTATCTATTCAATTAAAATGTCTTGTTCTTCAGAGGCAAAACAGAGCCAACCTTTTTGACGGGAGTTACCAGACTCGAATACACCTTGTTTGTATTATCCGACATATACAACCATGTTTCAGAAGTGCTCTAGTAAACTTAAGGTGTTTTCACATAGTCCTTTTTAAAATAACTGATCTCATTCCTCTTCAAAGTGAACTCTGGGTAAAAAAAAGCAAAAGCAAAGCAACTGTTGTCTTTGTATTCTACTGCCCTTGCCTTGAATGAGACTCAACTATTTTGCCAGTTCACTTCGCCTATGTTGTGTCCGAGTCTTCTTTGCTTCACATGCTATGTTTAGAAAGAACCAAGATCTTTTTCCAACATTTACTCAATGCTCTCTGGTTTTTACAAAGTGCAGGACAAGCCAATCCATGAGATCTTGTAATCGCAGTGTTGGTTAGCGATACAGGTAGTTCAACTAGATAGTGTCACGCCCTGACCGTAGTTTGCTTTGTTTGTTTTTATTTTTGTTTGGTCAGGGTGTGATGGGGTGGCATTCTAGTTGTATGTTAGTTGTCTTATTTCTGTTTTGCCTAGTATGGTTTCCAATCAGAGGCAGGTGTCAGTCTTGTCTCTGATTGGGAGCCATATTTAGGTAGCCTGTTTTCTTTGGTTTTGTGGTGGTTGTTCCTGTGTTAGTGTTTTCACCATACGGACTGTTTCGGGTTGTTTGTTTTGGATTTTGTTATTTCGTTCAGTTCTGTTTGATTGATTAAAATATATCATTATGGACACTTACCACGCTGCGTATGGTCCGATCCTTGCTACTCCTCCTCAGACGAAGAGGACGAAACCCGTTACAAAATAACTACATTTTACAGTAGCTTGGTGGTAGTATACAGTGATCCTCGCCACTTCCGGTTCACTTATCGCGGATTCGCTATTTCGCGGATTTCATAATGCATTTTTTTTTTTTTTGGTGCATTGTGCTCTGCATTCTGATTCGCTAAAAACTCACTCCCGCTTCTTGTATCAAAACATGCTACGAATTGTGCTATCATTGTCGTCTCGTGCAGTTATGTGTACGTACATAAAACAGCTTGGCAAATTTACATTAAGTTGCCAAAATTATCTTGTAATTTCGAACATCTCCTAAACCCATAATGTCGACGAAACGCCTACACGTGAGTCACTGTATTTGTATACATGTAATAGTTGCTAATTGTAAAAAAAAAAAAAAAGTTTTCTATTTCGCGGATTTCACTTATCGCGGGTCATTTTCGGAACGTAACCCCGCGATAAACGAGGGATTACTGTAACTCAATTCAAATTTTGTTAATGTTTCAGTAAATTACTTATTTTTTTGTCATGAACATGTTGCTAACTACTGGAACTACACACTTTTTTTTCTCAAATAAAAATGTGTTAAGTTGGTAAGAATGTCCTTTCTTTTTTTGACAGCAGACCTACCTATTCCTATTTGTGTTTTAATAGGCTAAATTACACATTCTGTTAACATCTGACTCCAGGTATCTGTTCTTGCAATTTGTAGTCTGACATTTCATATTTAGATATAATATTTTTCCAGTAGTAGTTGGATATATGAAACTACTATTTTCTTAAGGGTAGCTTCAGTGTAGTTTAACTTCTTCCAGTTGAAGTAATTGGTAGCTTGGTAATCTACTGTATACATGGGCTCCAAAATTACTGCACCCCCGACTGGCAATCACAAACAATACTTAAAAATATATAATTATGGAGAGAAACTCGAAATAACAACATGAGAAATACGTACTTTATGAATTTTTCAATGTAACCCACCAAAATAATTATTTGATTAATGAAACATCAATGTCCTCCAAATCAATTTCACAATAATGGTACCCTTAAAGATTATGAAATAACATCAACAAAAAATTAACCAGAATTAAATTCCATTAGATAAACTTAAATATGTCTTAAGGAATTATTGAGCCATTACATCACTTCCTGTTTCACTTTGTATAAAAATGAGGTAACATGCAGCAATGCAATTATTCATGCAATATCCCTTGTCATCCAACACCATGAATAAAGAACTGGCAGTTCAAAAGAGACAGATGGTCATAGACCTTCATAAATCTGGTAATGCTACAGAAGATCACAAAACATTGAATATACACTGAGCACTGTCAGGTGTATTAAAAAGTAAAAAATATGGACAGTCGAAAACCTCACGTGAAGAGACGCAAATACATTTTGCCCCAGGATACGGAGAGGATGGTGAGAGAAGCAACAAAATCTCCAAGAAATCTCTCTCTTTTCTCTGATTGAGAAGATCTTGGATGATTTTGTTGCTTCTCTTCACTATCCTCTCCTTATCCGGGGGCAAAATGTATTTGCCGTCCTTCTTCACTTGTGACGGTTTCGACTGTCGCTGATAGCTTTTTATCTTTTTTATTAATTCACTGCCGACATGCTCATGATTATTCAATCGTTTATATCCCATTACCAGATTTTGAAGTCTTGAGACCATCTTTCTTACTGCCAGTCTTTTATTCATGTGTTGGATGAAATTTGGATATTGCATGGCATTTGATTATTGCATTTGGCATGCATGCTTACCTCATTTTATTACCCAAGTTGAAGTGATAGTAAGGCTCAATATATTCCTTAAGACATATTTAGTTATCTAATTGGAAATTTTTTTATGTTTAATTTTTGTTGTATGTTATTCCAATAATCTTAAGGTACCATTAATTGTGAAACTTGGATATGGAGACATTGAGTTTCATTAAATAAATAAATTAGTTGGTGGTTCATTGAAAAATTCATAAAGTTACAGTACTTTTCTCATGTTTTATGTCGATTTTCTCTCCTAATATATTTATTTTTTAAGTATTTTGTCATTGCCATCGGGGTCTTCAGTATTGTTGAGCCCACTGTATTACAGTAATTACCCAAGCTACCAATTACTTCACACTGAGAAGAATACTATATGATACTACCCTGTAAGAAAAATATAGTAGTTCACTATACGAAATACTACTTTTGGGAAAAATTTTAGATCTAAATATGAAATTCAGACTACGAAAATGCAAGAAACAGATCACCCGTGGAAGTCAGATGTATAACGAATGTGTATTTAGCCATATTAAAACACAAATAGGAATTAGAGTCTGCTGTCAAAAACAGATAAAGGGACATATCTTACCAACTAAACATCATTTTTATTTGAGAAAAAAAGTGTAGTTTCCAGTGAGTTAGCAACACTTGTACATACAAAAAAATATAATTAACTACTGAAAAACATTAACCAAAATTTGAATGAGTTACGTAATCCCTCGTTTATCCGGGGTTACGTTCCGAAAATGACCCGCGATAAGGAAATCTACGCGAAATAGAAAAGCTTTTTTTTTTTTTACAATGTAGCAAACTATCTACAGTATACAAATAAGTGACTCACGTGTAGCGTTTCGTCACATTAATGGGTTAGAGATTTTCAAATTTACAAGATAATTTGGCCAACTTAATGTAATTGCCAAGTGTTTTATGACGTACACAAACTCACGATGACGACAAAATGATAGCACAATTCGTAGGTTTGATTACAAGAAGGCGGGAGTGATTTAGCTAATCAGAATGCAGAGCACAATGCACAAAATAAAAAAAAAAGTGCATTTGAAAATCTCGACGAAAAGCGAATCCGCGATAAGTGAACCGCGAAAGTGCAGGGATACACTGTATACTACCACCAAGCTACTGTAAAATGTATTACATTTTGTAACGGGTTTCTCCTCTTCGTCTGAGGAGGTAGAGCAAGGATCGACCAATACGCAGCGTGGTAAGTGTCCATAATGATATATTTAATCAATCAACAAGAACACTGAACGAAATAACAAAAATCCAAAACAAACAACCCAAAAAAGTCCCGTATGGTGAAAACCACTAACACAGAACAACCCACACCAACCCAAAGGAAAACAAGCTACCTTAAATATGGCTCCCAATCAGAGACAACGACTGACACCTGCCATGATTGGGAACCATACTAGGCCAAACACAGAAATAGACAACCTAAATACAACATAGAATGCCCACCCACATCACACCCTGACCAAACAAAACATAGAAACAAACAAAGCAAACTACGGTCAGGCGTGACACATTTCTAGTGAACTACCTTACTTCGCTAACCCAACACTGCCGATTACAAGATTCTCATGGATTGCTTGTTCCTGCACTTTGTAAAAACCCAGAGCATTGAGTAAATGTTGGAAAAAGATCTTGGTCCTTTCTAAACATAGCAATGGAACGCAAAGAAGACTCGGGACCACAAACATAGGCGAAGTGAACTGGCAAATAGTTAGTCCTCATTCAAAGCAAGGCATACGGAATACAAAGACAAATTGCTTTCTTTTGCTTTTTTTACCCAGAGTCACTTTGAAGAGAATGAGATCAGTTATTTTAAAAAAGACTATGTGAAACACCCTTAAGTTTACTAGAGCACTTCTGAACATGTTTGTATATGATTGGATAATAACAAACAAGTGTGTATTCGAGTCTGATACACTCCCGCTCAAAAAGGTGGCTCTGTTTTGCCATCTGAAAGACAAGACATTTTAATTGAATAGATTAAAAAAAATTTAATGACAAAAACATGGTGTAGAAAAAGTGACTTAATTTTACCCATTGCTGTAGCCAGGGACCCCTGTGGATGATGTTTCTCAGGCCCTCTCTATACAGTGTGTGTGTGTGTCACTAGATCAGAATGAGCTCACTGTGTATAACAATACTGTCAAGACAAACAGAGAGTCCACTCAGACTTCATTTAGGATTGAATCCAGGAACTAAAATGGCCACACACCGGGGTCACAAATAACAATGAGCAAAAATAACCATCACTGAAGAAAACCTGAAAGAAAGAAGAGAGGGAGCAGCTGATGGAAGAGGGACAGATTGAAAGAGCGGAGAGATAATGATTGGGGAAAAGAAGTGATGAGGATGAGGTAGAGTGATGAGGATAGAGAGACCAAGGATCGGGGGGTGAGGGTAAATCCGTGTCTCTTCCTATAATGAAGATGCCCGATTACAGTCTACCCTTAATCCTTTAGGCCCAAATGCGCACGCGACACACACACACACTGAATGATCCCAATACAAAACGCTGTATGCTTTCTGTACCATTGTTCTAACTCCTGAGACCCAGTGCTAAACTATCAAGGCTGGCTTTCAACGCTGCATACACTTCATCTGAGGCAGCAAGGTCGGATAATAGGGGCAGCTACGCAGAGAGAAAGAGAGAGCGAGCTAGGCAGAGAGAGAGGAGAAAAGAGAGAGCTAGGCAGAGAGAGAGAGAGAAAAGAGAGCTAGCAGAGAGAGAGATACTGCAGTCCCAGAAAGAGGACAATGCCAGGAAGTAGAGCATTCAATTAAGGGCATCGTGGCCTAGATGGTACACACTCCCACAATGCAGCTCTGCTTTGCCCTCTGTCCCTCTCTATTTCCCCCTCTCTTTCCTACTGTGTCTCAGTTCAGCAGTGAGTGGCATACCTGAAACACACCCGTCTGCAGCATCATATGAACACCTTGGCCCCCCAGGCACTCACAGTGTTTAATAATTCAACAACAGAATGCTGCAGGAACACACACACGCACAGGGAAACAGGACACCAGGATCAACACACGCACACTGACTAAGGCTTCCCTACGCGCCGCTGGAGACATTACTCTGGGGCTAGAAAAGTTTGTGTCGAGTTCAGGTAAACTGTTGTGAGACTGATCCAAGTGATAGAGAAAAGTCTCCGGACTGACATTTTAAAACCGGCAGCAGCAATCAGCCCATTTTACTTATGGACTGAGATTAAAAGACTCTGTTTCTTCTACATGACACAGGAAGCTGCGCAGTCCTAATCCAGGCACTGTTCATCTCCCATCTGGACTACTGCGACTCGCTGTTGGCTGGGCTCCCGCCTGTGTTCAACTTCCTAAATTCTACATGTCCCCGCCACACTGCGCTGGCTTCCAGTCAGCTTGCGTCCACTACAAGACCATGGTGCTTACCTACGGAGACAGCAAGAGGAACTACCTCCCTACATTAGGCTATGCTCAAACCCTACACCCCAACCTGAGTACTCTGTTCTGCCTCCTCTGGTCTCTTCAGCCCTTCCACCTTTTAAAAAGCAGACTGCATAGCTCGCTACCCAGTTCAAGATTCTGTCCTGCCCATCTTCCGAAACATCTGAAACCCTACCTCTTTAAAGAGTCTTTAAAAATCCCACAGCACCCCCGATTCACCCCCCCCCCACACACACACAAGTACACATAAAAAAAAATCTAAAACTTGCATTGACTTTTTCCTCTCACTAGCTCTGACTTTGCTGATGAATACTTTAGAGAAAAAATGCACTTACTATGACTGAGATATGTGGTTGTCCTACCTAGCTATCTTAAGATGAARGCACCAACTGTAAGTCACTCTGGATAAGAGCATCTGCTGAATAACTAACATGTCAAAAGGAGTCAAAAGACYTGACATTCTGCTTGACTTGAAGCACCGTTTTATGAAGTGTTAATATCGCCTTATAAACATGCATACAGCTTAGAAATGCAGTCATAGAACATTATGAAACTGTATAGCAAAGCAATAAGGCACAAAAGACCAATGAGACTGCTGCCATGCCCTTATTTTGCAGTCAGTCATGTGAAGGACCCAGTAGCCTCTGTGGCACATCATCTGTCCATCTTTTTACGAGGTGAATAAAAACATTCATCTCTCATCCAATTTCTAAAGACTAGCTCATAGTGTGTGTCAGAGCAACATGTTGTGTTAGCCCAGCCCTAACCCCTATTCTATTTAACAGTATTTCTCCTCCCAGCTCTCCTCTTCACTTCTGTCCTCATCTCTTACCATTCCTCTTCCAATTCCCTCTCCTCCTCCTCTCATCCCCTCTCTCACTCCTCTTTCCATTTCCTCTCTTGTAGTGTTGAAAACAAGACTCCAATGGTCAAGAGACCGGAGCAAGTTAATAGACTATACAGGCAATGTCCCCGACTCCCCGCTGTGTTTCTTCCTTTCCTCTCTCTCCATCCCTCCCTCCTCTCCCCTTCTTTTTCCGCTGACAGAGAATTAAAAGGGGAAAACACCAGACATCAGCAGGAGGGAGTTCAAAGGCTGAGGCTGAGCAGAACTCTGGTTAATGTGTTGCTATGGCGTTAACATGAAACGTCTGAGTAATATTTTTAGGGCAGAGAATTTTTTCCTGACCAAGAAAAATTCCAGGTGGAACCTGAGGCCGAGTGTGTGTGTGTGTGTGTGTGTGTGTGTGTGTGTGTGTGTGTGTGTGTGTGTGTGTGTGTGTGTGTGTGTGCTTGCCCAGATGGTCCTTTTGTCCAAGCACAGAGCGCTGGCCAAAGACCAGATGGGAGGACAGATCCCTAAGCCCCACCACTGAGGAAACAAAAGTCAACGGTCACAGAGAAAGATGTCTCCTCCAGTAAGGTAGCTAGAGGATCAAGAGCTAGTGAACAACCCACAGAGTTGTGCAGACAAAACACCAGCATACACAAGAAAACCTGTCTTCAGTACCAGTGTGGTGCGCGTGTGAAGGAGATGAACAGAACCTCTGGAAATCCTTTGTAAATAGCCCCAATCAGTGTCTTTGTCATGCTGTGATTTAAAAKAWWWTMTAACCTTTATTTAACTAGGCATGTCAGTTAAGAACAAATTCTTATTTACAATGACGTCCTACCCCAGCCAAACCCTAACCCAGACGACGCTGGGCCAATCACGGCCGGTTGTGATACAGCCCGGAATCTAACCAGGGTCTGTAGTGATGCCTCTGGCACTGAGATGCAGTGCCTTAGACCGCTACGCCACTCGAGTCCACTGAATGGTGCTAGTACACATAGACACCATGGCAACACAGTGGCAACACAGGAGAGACTTTAGCTATAAGCATAGAAACTGAGTGTCCCCTCAATAGTTTGTCAGTAAGATGCACACACCCAAAATGCACCTGTCCATACTTCCACCTGTTATGTGAATTCCAGACACACAGTAGAAATTCCGATCTCCTCTTTGTTGAGTTCAGTGAAACTGACGGAGTTATGAAGAACAAGGATCAGACATGACCTTCGAGCCTAATTTATGCACTCTCTGCTCCAAATGGGCATACCTGGATTTCTGCAAAGGCCATCGTGCACACAGTGCAGAACCATGGTTCAACACTCCACAACCTTATCAATATACTTAATAACCACGGCACATTGCCCACGGAAATGACCTGTTGAAAACTTGTAATAATTTTCATAATTTATTACCATCACTGTTATACAACATGTCTGAACTGTTACAGTGGCCTATTCCAGGACCAGGAGGTTTTCCCTGGCCCGCTAATCCGCTTTAATCCAACCGTCCTCCCTCGATTCTGCCTGTCCAGTCAACAAACTGTTCCTCTGTGCCAAAGAGAATGAAGTAACAGGCCAGAGAGAAAATTTGCTATAGGGTCTTCAAGAAGAGGCTGGGGTATTTTGCCAAGCATTTCATCTGAACAAGCTGTTCACATGGGTTGCAAATTAACCGTTATGATGCTGTCAAACCAAAACCAATCTTTCATGTATGAGGTTAGTAACACTGCAGGCCTAATAAACCTAGTGATAAATAGTATTAAACCGTGGCCGATAAATCATTCTGGGTTAGATAAACACAGAAAACCATGATAACCACTCACCAATGGTCAAATATATTTTTATAAGGTCGGAGACTCAATTGATATCAGTGTTTAACTGCCCGCGTCTCCAAAAGGTCATTTCTACGATAGATAGCAGCACAACTGGAGCTGTCAGATCGGTGGGCCGGGAAGAGAAGGAGGATGAATGTAGTAGTTTAACCTAAACAATAGCCAAGACTGCATAAAACCAACAGAGCCAACTGAACAAGACATGCGTAACCGGTTGTAAAATCATGGACTAAAACGCACGAGACCCCTTTATTTAGGCATAGGCTACTGTTTAGGTTTTTCTAAAACAGTTCCTACATAGGCCTCATAGCTTTCCTTAATTTCAAAGTGGGTAGCCTGTCACGCATAATATGTAATGACATAGGCTAGCCTACAAAAAGTGATATTCGATATTTCTCTATCATAGCGTACCCAACGAACACTCGTTCTCATCCAAATAAATATGGGCTAACGCTAGCCTACAGCGTTAAATAACTCGTCATAGATGACCTAACATCTCTGCTGGCTTCCAGTTAAACCGGGAGCTGAACGGTCCCTAAACCGAAACGGATACAACGTATCCAGCGCGAGAGTCCCGCTACATTCTGCAACAAAGTTTCAAAGGCCTACCAGATGTAAATTCATGCCCAATTAGCATTGACCACAATAGGGCAATTTGAAAATGTTATTAAGAAATAACACACTCACGTTCCGAGGATCTCTTTCAATTCAAATATTTTCTTGATGTCGTCGACTTGCTTTTTCCACGTCCCTTTCCCGGACTCTCCATTCTCCCGAGCCATGGTGGAACAGGGGAAACCCGGGGCAAACGATGCCAGTGAGTCTCAGCAGCCCCTCGAGATAATGCAGCTTTCCCACGCTTCGAGTTACACTTCCTGCTCGTGGGGAGCAGACCCACGCGCATAGAATGAGCTAGGCAGGTTTTCGAGCTCGTGGTTTTCCCGCTGTATAAATGTCACCGAAGCTCTCGAAAAAGGTCTCCTGTATTCTTCGCTTATTTTTCTGTCTACAGCGTTCCGTTTGACCGACAACGAGCGTTCGCCGTCTGCGGTTGCACCTGCAGGGTTCAGCTGGTCTAGATGATCTTGACGTAAATTGTTTGGGGCTACGTGTCACCTTTGCGCGATCGCCTTGTCTCTCTCTCCCCAAAAAGTATTCTGTTTTAATTAAGTCCTCTGTTGAGCCGTGTGGTGCGTAATGCGAGGAGTATTATTTAATCTAACCATGCTGATTGTGCCATCGGTTGTTATGGCAATGAGGGCGGGTAGGATGCTGCTCATCGCTCGACTTGACAGCGTTGCGCACAAGTGTGTGTGATAGAGTGTGTGTGTGACTGGATGTCTAGAGATAATTCGCATTGCACCAAAGATACGTTCAAAAAAGCAGAGTATTTGCAAACCATCAAAAACGTGTTTAAAAATAAGCAAATCATTTTGTATTGGCTTATGTTTATTATGATGGATATTAGGCTATACCAGGTCAGATGATGGAGTCTACATTGGGACCCATGCAACTTGCTGTGAAGTTTGAGAAAGGGTGTCTCCAGATAAAATGTGAAAACATGCCATATTACTATATCTTGATCAAATGAGTGCTGACATGAATGAGAGACAGTTGACCCAATTAAATGAAATTCATGGGCCCTACGAAGGTTTAATGTTAGACACTATAATGGTCATATTATAATCTGATGTACTAAATACATTTGAGTTTGGGTGTTAATATTTAGATGGTTAAATACTCCCATCTCCAGCAAAGCAGTCTTGACTGCAGTGTCTTATCTGAAGGTGCTGTAATCCACCTTTAAAAAAAACACACAGGATAGTATCTTCCAGTCGAGAAGAGAATTACTGCAGACTGTTCTCATCTGACAGGCCTGCCAGAGCTTGTGTACAGGATAAAATAGAGTGTGTGCGTGTGTGAGAGTGTGCCTGCGCGTGTGCTCTAGACGCTCATGAGTATTCCAGCTGCAAACTACTGCAGGTCCCTCTCAGCTCAAGAAAATCTATTCTCCACTTACCCTACCTCTCCCTTTCTCCCTCCCTTGATCTCCAGCTCTGATTCAGCAAGTCTCTCAAGTTAGACTTTGCACATATCTGCCTTCTTCCCTCACAGAAGGATGATTAGTCAACCCAGGCTGAGATGTAGGCTAGGATTTATGTCCATCTTGGCAAACTGAAGAGAAGAGAGCGAGAATTGAAAAGGGGGGTAGGATGATAGACGTGTAGTCTCTCTTTCTATCAGCAGTCTGGCACCCACCTTTCCTCAGATGGCTGTGGCATCATTGACATCTTTTTGCACCCCACCCCAGGGGCAGTGTGCTGAAAACACAAYCCCCTGCCTCCAGGCTCAGATAATACAACACTGCAGCTCTCTGAACAATGCACTGCATCTGTATACAGGCTAGGATCTATTGGTTAACCAGCAATATCCTACCCCAACAGTGCATTGCTATCGCATTTTATAACTATTCAAGACAAAACAGAACATCCAGGCATTCATCCTAATGTAAATACGTTTCACGTGAATGGTGGCGTTGTTATCCCAGACCTCTGTCTCAGCCCAGGACAGCTCACCATCTCTGATGGTTCTCATTATAGGTAAACAGCTCCCCCAAGTGGACCCTAATAAAAATGCCCTACTCTCTTTCTCAACTAGCCAGTCTAGTCATTGGTGCCAAATTACATTCCACTTTTTAACACTGCAGAGAAATTGTATAATCTACCAGTGAAAGTAGTATGCCTTCTATTTTAGTCTACCCAAAAACAGACTGACAAAGGGCACACACCAGCAATTTATTACCCAATCAGAACACCTTTCTTTGCCAGCACATAGAAAATTAGCCAATGACAAGAAACAAAATGAATTCTACAATAACACAGACAGAACTATAATGACCAGAAAGAGTAAGTAAGGAACTGGAATGTTTGAAAGAGTTGCACAGAGACTTCATGAGTAAACCTTTGTATTGGTATTACATACAGATGTTTAACGAAACCATCAGAAAGCACATGGAAAAATGTTTATTTGGTGTGTGTGAAGAGAGAAAGTCCAGTAGATTAAGTCAGAAAACTCTGACCCTTTGGGTATCTCCCTCAGAAATTGCAATCCCATGATGTACCTGCTATACACACACAAACCATGACACGTCTCTTCCCCAGCGCTGTATTATAAAAGTTGAGCATTCTTGATTCCTATACACAGACTCCTGTAACAGACTCCCCCTTACCTTTACACAACGCTAAGTTACAGCATTTATATTTACATTAGACACACCGGGCCAATAGAACAGGAGCACTGCTTAGAACTCCCCTCTTAAATACACACAAACATGAGATTTAATGGGACTTTTACAGTGTTGCAGGTATACGTTTCTCCTCATTATGGTTTGTTGTGTTAGTTCTATTCAATACATTTCTATCTGCAGCATTCTGGATAGGCCTAAGGTGATGACCAAAAGTGTATGGATTCCATCAGAAGATTCAAGAGCTAATAAGGACAAACCTCCATGTGTCTAGTAGTCTCTGTGCTAACCGCTAACCTAACAGTTTTAGGGTTACTGTTATGCTAGGCTAACAGTCTGAGGGAACCGTCACCGTATAGAGACCCTGCTCCTCAGGGGCTGTCACTGTCGTACCTCTTCCTCCACCTCTTCCTCAGAGTCCTCTTGCTGGCGTTTCTTCTGCAGRGAAATGAGGGAAAGAGTGAGATTATAAAAACTGATGCCGGAAAATGAAATTGTAAGACGGTCGTGGAGATTGCCAAAGGGTTGTTTTAAGATGATCTTAAACTGTGTGAACCACCACTGCCTTCGTTCTCACCAGTTTGAGGAAGTCGATGAGTTTGTATGCGTCCTCGCCGGTGGAGAGGTCCACAAAGTCCCTAGGGATCCGGTAGCTCAGACAGGGACTGGGCTGCACCGTCACATCACTGGTGGTGTAGCGGAACACAGGGCCTTCCTACAGATACAGACGTACCACAAACGGGTGTTAACACAGGGCCTTCCTACAGATACAGACCACAAACTGGTGTTAACACAGGGCCTTCCTACAGATACAGACGTACCACAAACTGGTGTTAACACAGGGCCTTCCTACAGACATACCACAGGGCCTTCCTACAGATACAGACATACCACAAACGGGTGTTAACACAGGGCCTTCCTACTAGAGGTCGACCGATTAATCGGAATGGCCGATTAATTAGGGCCGATTTCAAGTTTTCATAATAATCGGAAATCGGTAATTTTGGACGCCGATTTTCCCGTTTTATTTTTTTTACACCTTTATTTAACTAGGCAAGTCAGTTAAGAACACATTCTTATTTTCAATGACGGCCTTGGAACGGTGGGTTAACTGCCTTGTTCAGGGGCAGAACGACASATTTTTACCTTGTCAGCTCAGGGATTCAATCTTGCAACCTTACGGTTAACTAGTCCAARGCTCTAACCACCTGCCTCACGAGGAGCCCGCCTGTTACGCGAATGCAGTAAGAAGCCAAGGTAAGTTGCTAGCTAGCATTAAACTTATCTTATAAAAAACANAGCATTAAACTTATCTTATAAAAAACATTGCATATAATCGATGCAGTGCGCATTCGCGAAAAAGGACTGTCGTTGCTCCAACGTGTACCTAACCATAAACGTCAATGCCTTTCTTAAAATCAATACACAGAAATATATATTTTTAAACCTGCATATTTAGCTAAAAGAAATCCAGGTTAGCAGGCAATATTAACCAGGTGAAATTGTGTCACTTCTCTTGCGTTCATTGCACGCAGAGTCAGGGTATATACAACAGTTTGGGCCGCCTGGCTCATTGCGAACTAATTTGCCAGAATTTTACGTAATTATGACATATCATTGAAGGTTGTGCAWTGTAACAGCAATATTTAGACTGATGGATGCCACCCGTTAGATAAAATACGGAACGGTTCCGTATTTCACTGAAAGAATAAATGTTTTGTTTTCGAGATGAGTTTCCGGATTCGACCATATTAATGACCTAAGGCTCGTATTTCTGTGTGTTATTATGTTATAATTAAGTCTATGATTTGATAGAGCAGTCTGACTGAGCGATGGTGGGCACCAGCACGCTCGTAAGCATTCATTCAAACAGCACTTTCGTGCGTTTTGCCAGCAGCTCTGCTGTTTATGAATTCAAGCCTATCAACTCCCAAGATTAGGCTGGTGTAACCGATGTGAAATGGCTAGCTAGTTAGCGGGGTGTGCGCTAATAGCGTTTCAAACGTCACTCGCTCTGAGACTTGGAGTAGTTGTTCCCCTTGCTCTGCATGGGTAACGCTGCTTCGAGGGTGGCTGTTGTCAATATGTTCCTGGTTCGAGCCCAGGTAGCGGCGAGGAGAAGGATGGAAGCTATACTGTTACACTGGCAATACTAAAGTGCCTATAAGAACATCCAATAGTCAAAGGTATATGAAATAGAAATCGTACAGAGTGAAATAGTCCTATAATTCCTATAATAACTACAACCTAAAACTTCTTACCTGGGAATATTGAAGACTCATGTTAAAAGGAACCACCAGCTTTCATATGTTCTCATGTTCTGAGCAAGGAACTTAAACGTTAGCTTTCTTACATGGCACATATTGCACTTTTACTTTCTTCTCCAACACTTTGTTTTTGCATTATTTAAACCAAATTGAACATGTTTCATTATTTATTTGAGGCTAAATTTATTTTATTTATGTATTAAGTTAAAATAAGTGTTCATTCAGTATTGTTGTAATTGTCATTATTACAAATATTTTTTATATTTTTTAAATCGGACGATTAGTTGGTGTGGGCTTTTTTTGGTCCTCCAATAATTGGTATCGGCGTTGAAAAATCATAATCGATCGACCTCTACTTCCTACAGACGTACCACAAACTGGTGTTAACGGGATAATAAGCACAGAAAGACTTGCACACATGAACAAACATACACATGCATATGTACAACAAAGCCACAGCCTGTGTCACATATTTGTCACTGACCTGCTGGGCTGTGTCACCCTCTTCTTGATTGGCTGACAGGCTGTTCCCGGAGGTAAGCTCCWCCCACGTGAACAGCAGTGAATCTGTCACCTCACCAAAGGGGTTGAGATCGATCAGCCACACCTTCCCCTGTCGAAGACACACAGCGTCAAAGATGCACATACTCGTAGAAAAGCCTGGGCTACAACCAAACAGAGGCAGGAAATAATGGCTGGAAATATAAATGACAAGACTTACCCAGCTATCTCTGTAGACATCCAACACAACTGTAAAACAGAAAATATATTGCATTACTCTTATTACAATATATTCTAATTATCAACCACACTGAATCCCACTCACAGTCCTCATCCAGGAACTGATACTGGACGTGTTGGCTGAAGAACTCCTGGATGGAGTGGCAGATCTGGGCTTCCTGCTTYGAGATGTGGTGGTAYTACTGGGTATAGTCTCTCTGGGAGATCCCTAAAGAACACACYCACAGCTCTCAGAACAGATCTRCAGTCCACACAACAGCCCTAACGCTTGCCACACTGTCTTGGGAACAGTGCAAGTGAACACAGGCTCTCTGAATGTGGCTGAGGGAGGGTGAGAGTAAAGGTGAATGGRGTGTTAACCTCTTCATACAGTACTTACCGATCAGCTTGTTCTCTTTGATGAAACACCTGAACTCCCCACCAGGTAGCAGCTCACTCCACTTCCTCAGGACCAGCTGAACTCAGGGGTATAATACAACACTATTAAACAGTGGGAAGAAAAGGTGTGTGTGTGTGTGTGTGTGTGTGTGTGTGTGTGTGTGTGTGTGTGTGTGTGGAAAAGAGAGTGTAAGCAGGTGAGTACGTGTTAAATACCTCATAGTTTATGGCTGGATTCTGAGAATTCTCGTCACTGCTGTGAAGGAATCTGTAGAGGGAGATTGTTTCAGTGACCATTCGGTTCTAGACTCACATTAAACTCACACTTGCATTCACACAAATACAAGAGTAGTAAGCTTCACACACATGCACAAATGCTCCTCATTGGCCCCTTCACGCTTGAAAGCTTCGTACCAAATCAAGTGCTGGACGGTGCTGTAAGTCCTCCACCATGCCAGAGCTGTCTGCCAACTGGGCCCATTATCAGAACGCCCTAATGGGAGCAGTAAATCAACGATGAAGCAATCTCACCAAACCTCTTCCCAGCCCACTGCTGTCAGAAAGGCTGACTCACTGCCTGCAGTGTTTTCCCACAGCGGGTAGAAAACCCATCTATACTTAACAAAAATACAAACGCAACACGCAACAATTTCAAAGGTTTTGTTGAGTTACAGTTCATATAAGAATTGAAATAAATWAATTAGGCCCTAATCTATGGATTTCACATGACCAGGCAAGGGGGCATCCATGGTTGGGCATGGGATAGCATAGGATGTGGAGGTCCTGGGCTGGTGTGGTTACACATGGTCTGCGGTTGTGAAGC
>NC_036840.1:6623343-6627822 GCF_002910315.2 Salvelinus sp. IW2-2015 | reverse complement strand
ATAAATGACAAGACTTACCCAGCTATCTCTGTAGACATCCAACACAACTGTAAAACAGAAAACATACTGCATTACTCTTATTACAATATATTCTAATTATCAACCACACTGAATCCCACTCACAGTCCTCATCCAGGAACTGATACTGGACGTGTTGGCTGAAGAACTCCTGGATGGAGTGGCAGATCTGGGCTTCCTGCTTYGAGATGTGGTGGTAYTACTGGGTATAGTCTCTCTGGGAGATCCCTAAAGAACACACYCACAGCTCTCAGAACAGATCTRCAGTCCACACAACAGCCCTAACGCTTGCCACACTGTCTTGGGAACAGTGCAAGTGAACACAGGCTCTCTGAATGTGGCTGAGGGAGGGTGAGAGTAAAGGTGAATGGRGTGTTAACCTCTTCATACAGTACTTACCGATCAGCTTGTTCTCTTTGATGAAACACCTGAACTCCCCACCAGGTAGCAGCTCACTCCACTTCCTCAGGACCAGCTGAACTCAGGGGTATAATACAACACTATTAAACAGTGGGAAGAAAAGGTGTGTGTGTGTGTGTGTGTGTGTGTGTGTGTGTGTGTGTGTGTGTGTGTGTGGAAAAGAGAGTGTAAGCAGGTGAGTACGTGTTAAATACCTCATAGTTTATGGCTGGATTCTGAGAATTCTCGTCACTGCTGTGAAGGAATCTGTAGAGGGAGATTGTTTCAGTGACCATTCGGTTCTAGACTCACATTAAACTCACACTTGCATTCACACAAATACAAGAGTAGTAAGCTTCACACACATGCACAAATGCTCCTCATTGGCCCCTTCACGCTTGAAAGCTTCGTACCAAATCAAGTGCTGGACGGTGCTGTAAGTCCTCCACCATGCCAGAGCTGTCTGCCAACTGGGCCCATTATCAGAACGCCCTAATGGGAGCAGTAAATCAACGATGAAGCAATCTCACCAAACCTCTTCCCAGCCCACTGCTGTCAGAAAGGCTGACTCACTGCCTGCAGTGTTTTCCCACAGCGGGTAGAAAACCCATCTATACTTAACAAAAATACAAACGCAACACGCAACAATTTCAAAGGTTTTGTTGAGTTACAGTTCATATAAGAATTGAAATAAATWAATTAGGCCCTAATCTATGGATTTCACATGACCAGGCAAGGGGGCATCCATGGTTGGGCATGGGATAGCATAGGATGTGGAGGTCCTGGGCTGGTGTGGTTACACATGGTCTGCGGTTGTGAAGCKGATRGGACGTACTGCCAAATMKTCTAATACGACARTGGAGGCGGCTTATGGTAGATWAATGAACATTCCTGCAAGCAGCATGCCAATTTCATACACCCTCAAAACTTGAGACATCTGTGGCKTTGTGTTGTGTGACAAAACTGCACATTTAAGAGCAGCCTTTTATTGTCCKCCAGCACAAGGCGCACKTGTGTAATGATCATGCTGTTTAATCAGCTTCTTGATATGCCACACCTGTCAGGTGGATGGATTATCTTGACAAAGAATAAAATGCTCACTAACTGGGAAGTAAACAAATTTGTACACACAATTTGAGAGAAATAAGCTTTTTGTGCACATGGAACATTTCTGGGATCTTTTATTTTTATAACGGTAATTGACCGTTAACGAACATAAACACGTTTAGCATCTCCAGGCCTCCACTCATACAAMCCGCTGATCTACATTAAAAAAAGTAGACCAAATTAATTTAATAAACACCATCACAATAAATCCATTATATATTTTAGGCCGGTCTAAAGAAACATTATGATATGAATAAAATMTATTTTAGAAGAACAGAATATGAGTTGGCCTACTGTATGTTATCTAGCTATACACCATGACATAGGCTGTAGGCAAGTTCATTTAGCAGACAAGATATGCTTATAAGTCTTGTGTCATTATTTTATAGTAAGAAGAATATAATTTAACTGAATAAAATAAAAACAACATTTTTACCAATTCGGAGCAAGGGCGCATATAAAGTGGCTATGTTGAGAGTAAAAGTGAACATTTGAAACAGGCCCTATATGCTTGATTTAGAGTTATTTGGCAACTTTAGTTGTGAATGACACAAACCMTAAATGTCTTAGAAATCAAAAAAACATATGARGTGAGAAAGTAGCAAAAAAAGCTTGCCTCAGACTGCACACGCTGTTCTCTCATCCAGTATCATCATATTTTCACCCATCAAATCAAAGTTTATTGGTCGCGTACACATATTTTGCATATGTTATCACGGATGTAGCGAAATGCTTATGTTTCTAGCTCCAACAATGCAGTAAACAGTGGTGACCCGTCATTCAGATATACAGTGGGGAGAACAAGTATTTGATACACTGCCGATTTTGCAGTTTTTTCTACTTACAAAGCATATAGAGGTCTGTAATTTTTATCATAGGTCACACTTCAACTGTGAGAGACGGAATCTAAAACAAAAATCCAGAAAATCAATTGTATGATTTTAAGTAATTAATTAGCATTTTATTGCATGACATAAGTATTTGATACATCAGAAGCAGAACTTAATATTTGGTACAGAAACCTTTGTTTGCAACTACAGAGATCATACGTTTCCTGTAGTTCTTGACCAGGTTTGTACACACTGCAGCAGGGATTTTGGCCCACTCCTCTCCATACAGACCTTCTCCAGATCCTTCAGGTTTCGGGGCTGTCGCTGGGCAATACGGACTTTCAGCTCCCTCCAAAGATTTTCTATTGGGTTCAGGTCTGGAGACTGGCTAGGCCCTGCAGGACCTTGAGATGCTTCTTAAGGAGCCACTCCTTAGTTGCCCTGACTGTGTGTTTCGGGTCGTTGTCATGCTGGATATCCCAGCCACGGACCCATCTTCAATGCTCTTACTGAGGGAAGGAGGTTGTTGGCCAAGATCTCGCGATACATGGCCCCATCCATCCTCCCCTCAATACTGTGCAGTCGTCCTGTCCCCTTTGCAGAAAGCATCCCAAAGAATGATGTTTCCACCTCCATGCTTCACGGTGGGATGGTGTTCTTGGGGTTGTACTCATCCTTCTTCTTCCTCCAAACACGGCGAGTGGAGTTTAGACCAAAAAGCTCAATTTTTGTCTCATCAGACCAACATGACCTTCTCCCATTCCTCCTCTGGATCATCCAGATGGTCATTGGCAAACTTCAGACGGGCCTGGACATGTGCTGGCTTGAGCAGGGGACTTGCGTGCGCTGCAGGATTTTAATCCATGACGGCGTAGTGTGTTACTAATGGTTTTCTTTGAGACTGTGGTCCAGCTCTCTTCAGGTCATTGACCAGGTCCTGCCGTGTAGCTCTGGGCTGATCCCTTACCTTTCTCGTGATCATTGATGCCCCACGAGGTGAGATCGTGCATGGAGCCCCAGACCGAGGGTGATTGACCGTCATCTTGAACTTCTTCCATTTTCTAATAATTCGCGCAACAGTTGTTGCCTTCTCACCAAGCTGCTTGCCTATTGTCCTGTAGCCCATCCCAGCCTTGTGCAGGTTCTACAATTTTTCCCTGGTGTCCTTAAACAGCTCTCTGGTCTTGGCCATTGTGGAGAGGTTGGAGTCTGTTTGATTGAGTGTGTGGACAGGTGTCTTTATACAGGTAACGAGTTCAACAGGTGCAGTTAATACAGGTAATGAGTGGAGAACAGGAGGGCTTCTTAAAGAAAACTAACAGGTCTGTGAGAGACGGAATTCTTACTGGTTGGTAGGTGATCAAATACTTATGTCATGCAATAAAATGCAAATTAATTACTTAAAAATCATACAATGTGATTTTCTGGATTTTGTTTTAGATTCCGTCTCTCACAGTTGAAGTGTACCTATGATAAAAAATTACAGACCTCTACATGCTTTGTAAGTAGGAAAACCTGCAAAATCGGCAGTGTATCAAATACTTGTTCTCCCCACTGTATATATATAGTTTTTGTTGTTGACTGTTTTGCATATTATTTTGGCATTAATATGTGTCACATCAGGTTGCAAATAATGTTTTTTTATTTTTTATTATGGAGTTAATAAAGCCACATACAAACATTGTCTTTTTTGCTTTCCTGAGTAAGGCAGCTCCAAAAAGCAGGTGTTTCAGCCTAGCTCAGTGCTTTCTGTGGTGAAGGGGCAGCTGCGGAAAATACAGAGCGTAGGGGTTGGTAATGTTCTCTAGTTGCGCCGTGATTGGCTCAGTGTTCTGTCACTCTCATGGGACACTACATCACCAGAAAATCTACAGGGATAGCTCTAAAATCAAGCCCCTTGGGTGCTGCCATAGATTTACATTAGAAGCACCCATACAGGAGGCTCAAGGTCATTGGCCAAAGATAAAATTACATCAAATCAAGTTTATATCTACTGTAGCTTTGATTGGATTGATCATGTCAACATCATACTTTCAAAATCTTAGCTAGCAAGCTAGACAAGCAGTCATCATCATGAATCAAGTCAACGATCTACTGACAATCTACTGTCATATGAAGAGAAATT
>NC_036840.1:6611827-6623318 GCF_002910315.2 Salvelinus sp. IW2-2015 | reverse complement strand
CAGAACACCCAGTCAGCAAAAAGAGAGTGGTGAGGAAAAGAGGGAGAGACGAGGAAGAGAGAGGAAAGAATGACATGCTTGGTTGATGGGGGTTGTGAATGCCCTCTCGGCTGACTCTGGACGAGTGGGTGATTTCTCCCATTAGGACACAATGGTGCCTCTTTCATGCTGTTGTTGTCTTCTGTGGTCGTGTTGTGAGCTATTAAATAGAACATCCATCATCATTATCATCATCACACATCACATGATGGTTACAATGGTGTTTTTCTTCAAGTTCAAAACTGTTGATCCAAACAGCTTAAACTCATGTCATCGTATTGGCATCTATTGATTCATGGTTGGCCAATGGACGCACAGAGAGAATCCCGGTTCATCTGCTCACCCCAGTTCATCGTGCTTACTAACTGATGGGTGGTTCCATGCATTCTGTATTCTCAGGTTCAGCTAGTGCAAAGTCAAGTCTTGTTTAAGTCATGAAAGGACAAGACAGGCTTTAACCCTGGAGACCAGCAGCCTCTGCCAGCCCATTCTAGCCTGTCACAACCTTTTGCTCACATCCTTTTTGATAAAAGGGGAAAAAGCCTGTTTGGGCAGAAACGCGGCCCCATGCTTTTAGCAACGGCTAAAGCAGCTAATGGGCCAAGCTAAATCTAGCCCAGCCTTTTCTCCTTTGCATAGTACCACATGCCAAGCTCTCTCAACCGAAAGAGCCTGTAGAAAGTGAGTAGGTAGCTGGCCAGGTATCGGGGCATGCCCCAGAGGGTAACCGTCCCTCTGCTCGGCCAACCCAGGACGCGAGAGGTCCTGTTTAGTCAGCTATAGGTGGGGTCAGGGATGTCGCGCCAAGTCAACACAGTTCTCCTTTACCTCATGGCTCTGTCCCCCTCCTCCTCTGCTCTATCATGTAGCGCTCTCAACTCCGTTCAATTATTCTGTTAGTTTGCAGTGGTGTATAATCATTATAACTGAAGGCTGATGTGCTCTTTAATGAGCTTGCGCCTTTACAAGAACTAACAAGTTAAAGAAAGAGCCTGTTAGCGCAAGAGAACATTTATTGTAACCTGGGATGCGGGGTGAGCGAGCATGGCATGATAAACAATTGTCTCCTGATTGTTCTGTGTTGCATGCAGTGAGAGAGATAGAGGTGTGTGTTGTGAGTGAGAGAGCGAGAGGAGAGAGAGAGACCAAGATTTTTGGTTCCCATGACTTAGAAAAGACAAATCAAAGATAAGGGATTTTCTCTTCCCTCCAAATCCAATCGCATGTTTGACTCTGTCTTATCTTCTTGCTGACTCTTTCTGGGTTCTTTGTTATTTCCTTTGAGTTGGTCCGCTTAGTTACGGTGGCCCGGCACCAAATGGTTTTAATTTATGTTTGGTTTTTTTTTTTGGGCTTTAGGGGTTCTCTATATCCACATGCTGAAATGAGCCTTTGTTTTTATTAAAAGTGAATGCACAAATATTTCCATGTCAGGGTCATACGGTGCTCTAAAGTGGGGTTATAATAACATAATTTATTACACACTCGTGGGAGTTAATTTCTCCTTAGGGGTTCTGCGACCCAGGCACTTTTCCAAAGCAGCAGCCTACTGATTTACTGCTTCATTTACAAACCAGAAGTTCATAAATAAAAAAAAACCTCAAAGACCCCTTAGACAATCAAAAAATGTATGATGTGACCTGACGAATCAACTCTGTGGCACGCTGTGGAGAGGCTTCGTTCTCACGGTCAGCAGTTGTTGATGTTAGTGGAGTTCACGATCCCTCCCAGAGTCTGGTCTGTTTCTGATATCTCACCTTGGCCGTCTGAACTGGCTGAGTGCTGTGCGAAAGTTGGCAGTGTTAAACTCATCATCAGTAGCATTGACTGCTGGCCAGGGAATCCCTTCATGGGTGATAGAGATTGTGAGGTCTGACCTTCAACACGGAAGACCGTCATTGGACTGGGAGAGGGAGCAAGTAAAAGAGTGAGAGGGATGCGGTGCAGTGAGTAAGTTACAACTCACAACACCCATTGTAACCGGAAACGCGAAAACAAATGTAAACACATCATACTCTAAGACTGGCATATACTCAGTTTATTATTCCACAAACATAATGTGCAAGGAAAATGTCTCCACAAAATATCATAGTTTAGAAACAGAGGCCTTACATGAACCACAGTGCCAGCGGTTTCTGGGGGCAAAAGCAGTCAATTTTGTCCAGACACCAACAAACCCAAAAAGATCTGACTTTGCCACGTCTGCAACTCCTGTAAAGCCCAGGGAGCACGTGTGTGATTTTGTAACCGAGTGTCATTCCCAAGGCCTGAATTTGAGCATGTCTTAAACGGCCCAGACATGGTTGTCCTCAAGTAAAGTAGTACATGTAAAAACATCCATTCCCCTCCAACACCCACATTACTACCCATACGTTGCTTCGCAAGCAGAAACACACATAAAAACTAAAGCTCAGAATTATGCTCTCAATCTCCACTCTGTGCCATCACAATGTTCCAAAAAAAAAAAAAAAAATTCACGTCAGACGATAGTTCCTGGCAGACCTTGGTTCAGTAGGTGATGTTTGAAGGTACCTCCAAGGTTGTGTTTACAGTGTGGAGGTTCTGTAGGGTGGAGACGGGCTGGGACTACCACATGCAGCTCAATTAGCAGTCTCGCGGTCTTGTATGTGGCACGTAATACCTCACATTTTACCTTAAGTAGTGCATTTAGGCTCCGCTGCCAAATATAGACTCTCTCTGGCAATTCAGGGTCATCGTTTTGCACAAATCACAGATTTGAAGGTTTGTGGCGTTGTTACTTGTGGCAAATATTTTGGTTTTGACATTTGAAGGCCAGTCAGTACAAACCTTTACATACAGTATATACTGTATGCACTATATATAGGCCACAGTAATGCATAACATATATAATGTACAAATCACATTTGGCAGGTACTGCCAAATAAAGGAAAATACTTGAGTAAATGAGGGATTACAAAAGTATATTGTAATCAGGTGCTTCCACACAGGTGTGGTTTCCTAAGTTAATAAGCAATGAACGTCTCGATGCTTAACGTCCCATGCTCATGTATAAACTTCCTACTATACATTATTTTGGTTACCATGGCTAGAAAAGAAATCTCAGTGACTTTTAAAAGAGGGGTCTCAAAGGTGCATGTGGTGGTTAAAGTGTGTCTGTGTGCGCTGGTATTACTATCCTCGTGGGTACTGAAATCAGGACAATTCTCCCTCGTGAGACATTTTCCCAGTCCCCACAGGACAAAGATTTTAGCATAGGGTTCAGTTTAGGGTTACAAAATTAGGTTTAGGAGGTAGTGTTAGCGGTTGAGTTTGGAAGGAGTTTGATGAAAATACATCTAGTCTCCACAAGGATAGTAATACCAAACGGTGTGTGTGTGTCGTTATTCACCAGATCTAACCCAAGTTGAACACTTATTAGGAAGATTCTGAGAAGCTTTTTCCACAATTATGAAATTTCTCATTGAAAGAATGGCGTTGCAAATCCCTCCAGACCACTGGAGAATTCTATGCTCAAGGCACATTGAAGCTTTTCTGGTGGCTTGTTGGTGGCCCAACGTTCCTATTAAGACCTATTGGTGTTTTCCTTTATTTTGGGCGTTACCTGTAGCCTTCTTCTCTCCCAACTGCCCTCAATTGATAAACTAACTCCTAAAAGTTATAAGTAGACCAGAGCAGACCGTGACATACAAACAACTATCACCACAGGAAAAACTCCCACCACAGGAAAAACTACCACCATAGAAAAACTCCACACAGAAAAACTACCACACAGGAAAAGCTTGTTAAGGTCTCTGTGACATCAAAAGCCTCCTCAACTTGTTTCCCTGGAAGAAGAGAGAGAACTTCCACTCAGCCCTCATTCTGAAAGTTATTATCATCTTCTCAGTGCCTTCAAACAGCTCGCTCTTCGTCCACTCCACATCAGAGGAGACTAGGCCAAGTGGGTTCTTCTTCTTTTGTTTTTTATGTGTATCATGGTAACGTTATGAAGGCACTTAATCATTAATGTGTTGTAAGTTTACAAGAATTAGGTTTGTTTATGTGTCCATCATGGGTAGTGAGCTGTTCATTGGCAATTAATCATTCATTATTTGTTGTATGTTCCCTCTCTACTTATTCTGCGTAAAGAGTTTCCAAACATCTGGGAACATATAGAAAATAACATGCTAATTCATTCAAAGCATTATTATTTTTTACCTCTGGTGTAGTTTGATGTAGCTAAGGTTGTCAATATATTCAACCCAAATAAGATGCTTACATCTGATTTGAATATTCAAAAATAGTTGACACTAAAAGCCAAAACAGTTTTCTTTCAGTAATGTACAAACACTGCCAGCTCACATTTTCCCTACAAGATGTACTGGTACAGTAATGCTTTTTCTGCTGTTCATTTTGTATCCTCAGTTTTTTAATGGGGCTCTGGTGGATCTTTCAGTGTAAGGCGAGCAGACAGAAATAGCTAAACATGCCTGGCGGCTAGCGGTCACATCTATAATTGACCCTTATGTTGTTTGAAGAGGCCCGCTCTTAAAAGCTGAGCAGGTGGGAGTGTAGGTGGTCTCCGAAACTCCCTCAGCATCCTCCTGCATACGCACACACAGCTGCCACACCACACACAGCACCCCTGATACATGTTCTTTGTTTCTCTCTCTAAAAGGACACACAATACTGATTGGTTCTCTCTCTCTCTCTCTCTCTCTCTCTCTCTCTCTCTCTCTCTCTCTCTCTCTCTCTCTCTCTCTCTCTCTCTCTCTCTCTCTCTCTCTTCACGCAAGACAAGCACAAAAATTACAACTCTAAACCATCTCAGATTCCTTCTCTAAATGTCTTCCTCCTCTCACTCTCTCTCTTGCTAAAGTGAATGTACCCCATATTGAAAGTGACTGAAATTATATTCCTGGCTGTTCTCATAATGGCAAATAAATCCAACCACGTTCTCACATCGTTTACCAATAGCATTTGATGAGCTCTATTTTTGGGTCTCTCTATGGAACAGTGTATCATGTTTGTACGTTTTACTGTGTTGTACTCTTTGATGTCCGGTTGAGAAAAATAGCCTACTTCAGGGACTGATGATAATAATTACAACTCTTATTGCGTCACCATCCAGAGTTCTGCCTTTCTGTTAGAACCGGAATGCATTGGACTCCACAATTTAATCCCTTTGAAGATCGATAACTTTTCTTTATATACTGAAACCAAAATATAGACGCAACATGTTTCATGACTGAGAGAAAAGAACCAAGAAATGTTCCATACACACAAAAAGCTTATATTTTCATAATGTTTTGCAGAAATTGGTTTTAATCCCTGTTAGTTGAGCATTTCTCCTTTGCCAAGTAAAGCATCCAACTGACAGTGTGGGCATACAGAACGCTGATTAACAGCATTATCATTACACAGGTGCACCTTGTGCTGAGACAATAAAAGACAAACTCGTAAAATGTGCAGAGCTTTGTCACACAAACACAATGCCACAGAGTCTCAAGTTTGAGGGGAGCATGCAATTGTCATGCTTACTGCCAGAAGTCACCAAAACTGTTCCAGAGAATTTAATGTTAATCTGCCTCCAATGCCTTTTTAAAGAATTGGCAGACGTTTAACCGACCTCACAACCGCAGAACCAGGTGTAACCACGCCACATCCACTCTGGCATTCTTACCACCTGTGGAATAATCTTGAGACCAGCCACCCGGACATTTGATTGTAACTGAGGATATTTCCGTCCTGGTAATAAAGTCCCCTCTGTGTCGAAAAAATCATTCTGATTGGCTGTGCCGGCTCCCCAAATGAGTGGGCCTGTGCCCTCCCAGGCCCCACCCATTAGGCTTTGCACCATGCCCAGTCATTGAAATCCATAGACTTAGGCCCTAAAATGTGTTTCAATTCACAGATTTTCCTTATATGAACTGACTCAGTCAAATTGTTGAAATTGTTGCATGTTACGTTTATATTCTTCAGTACAGTAAATACTGATATCTTTTTTTTCTTCTATTGTTGTTATTGACTGTAGTTTGTTTATGTGTAACTCTGTGTGTAGTTTTGTCACACTGCTTTGCTTGATTCTTGGCCAGTTCGCAGTTGTAATGAGAACTTGTTCTCAACTGGCCTACCTGTTAAATAAAGTGAAAATAAATAAATAAAAATAACAATACCAGAAGTAGCACTGAATTTATTTGCTAAATAAAATTACTGTAGGCCTATTAATTAAAAACGCAATCAAAGCAGCACTAGTTTAATGAATCCTTGTACTTTCCCACTGTAATAATGATAATAGTGAGAGTCTGTACTCCATCACAATCGTCTTTGTGATGCACCAGGTCCATGACTGTCTATTAAATGGTGGTGTGGTGATGATTATGATTGTCAGTGAGAACCTTCAATAAAACCAAACTGACATACAACTACGCCCGAAACAGAGAACGGAGGTAGCGAATTTCAGACAAGGAGACCCACATTCTGCTTATTCCAACCAGCATTTAAACGGTTAAATTTATTTTTCTTAACAACAACACCACCAAAAACATGACTGCTCACAATTGCAGTTACTCATAACAAGACTGCCTACAGATGCCCCGTGGGATGACATTCCAATTTATTTGATGTTATCTGATTACGCTCTGCCAAAAACCATGGTATTCAAAACCTGTGACTCATTCCCATGTATGATACCTAAATGCTAAAAATCATGTAAACATGCGGTTAATCAGATCAAAAGATCTTAAGGATAATCTCCAGATTTCAGAAATAAAGATCATACGTTTCCTGTAGTTCTTGACCAGGTTTGTACACACTGCAGCAGGGATTTTGGCCCACTCCTCCTCCATACAGACCTTCTCCAGATCCTTCAGGTTTCGGGGCTGTCGCTGGGCATACGGACTTTCAGCTCCCTCCAAAGATTTTCTATTGGGTTCAGGTCTGGAGACTGGCTAGGCCACTGCAGGACCTTGAGATGCTTCTTAAGGAGCCACTCCTTAGTTGCCCTGACTGTGTGTTTCGGGTCGTTGTCATGCTGGATATCCCAGCCACGACCCATCTTCAATGCTCTTACTGAGGGAAGGAGGTTGTTGGCCAAGATCTCGCGATACATGGCCCCATCCATCCTCCCCTCAATACTGTGCAGTCGTCCTGTCCCCTTTGCAGAAAAGCATCCCCAAAGAATGATGTTTCCACCTCCATGCTTCACGGTTGGGATGGTGTTCTTGGGGTTGTACTCATCCTTCTTCTTCCTCCAAACACGGCGAGTGGAGTTTAGACCAAAAAGCTCAATTTTTGTCTCATCAGACCACATGACCTTCTCCCATTCCTCCTCTGGATCATCCAGATGGTCATTGGCAAACTTCAGACGGGCCTGGACATGTGCTGGCTTGAGCAGGGGACCTTGCGTGCGCTGCAGGTTTTAATCCATGACGGCGTAGTGGTGTACTAATGGTTTTCTTTGAGACTGTGGTCCCAGCTCTCTTCAGGTCATTGACCAGGTCCTGCCGTGTAGCTCTGGGCTGATCCCTTACCTTTCTCGTGATCATTGATGCCCCACGAGGTGAGATCGTGCATGGAGCCCCAGACCGAGGGTGATTGACCGTCATCTTGAACTTCTTCCATTTTCTAATAATTGCGCCAACAGTTGTTGCCTTCTCACCAAGCTGCTTGCCTATTGTCCTGTAGCCCATCCCAGCCTTGTGCAGGCTACAATTTTATCCCTGGTGTCCTTAAACAGCTCTCTGGTCTTGGCCATTGTGGAGAGGTTGGAGTCTGTTTGATTGAGTGTGTGGACAGGTGTCTTTTATACAGGTAACGTGAGTGGAGAGAACAGGAGGGCTTCTTAAAGAAAAAACTAACAGGTCTGTGAGAGACGGAATTCTTACTGGTTGGTAGGTGATCAAATACTTATGTCATGCAATAAAATGCAAATTAATTACTTAAAAATCATACAATGTGATTTTCTGGTTTTTGTTTTAGATTCCGTCTCTCACAGTTGAAGTTACCTATGATAAAAATTACAGACCTCTACATGCTTTGTAAGTAGGAAAACCTGCAAAATCGGCAGTGTATCAAATACTGTTCTCCCCACTGTATATACTATATATAGTTTTTGTTGTTGACTGTTTTGCATATTATTTTGGCATTAATATGTGTCACATCAGGTTGCAAATAATGTTTTTTTATTTTTTATTATGGAGTTAATAAAGCCACATACAAACATTGTCTTTTTTGCTTTCCTGAGTAAGGCAGCTCCAAAAAGCAGGTGTTTCAGCCTAGCTCAGTGCTTTCTGTGGTGAAGGGGCAGCTAGCGGAAAATACAGAGCGTAGGGGTTGGTAATGTTCTCTAGTTGCGCCGTGATTGGCTCAGTGTTCTGTCACTCATCGGGACACTACATCACCAGAAAATCTACAGGGATAGCTCTAAAATTCAAGCCCCTTGGGTGCTGCCATAGATTTACATTAGAAGCACCCATACAGGAAGGCTCAAGGTCATTGGCCAAAGATAAAATTACATCAAATCAAGTTATATCTACTGTAGCTTTGATTGGATTGATCATGTCAACATCATACTTTCAAAATCTTAGCTAGCAAGCTAGACAAGCAGTCATCATCATGAATCAAGTCAACGATCTACTGACAATCTACTGTCATATGAAGAGAAATTAAAGATAAAACGTATCGGTACTCATCAGCCATAAACATAACACAACACGTTCGAAATCGCAAATTCAACAATGAGTGGTTTGGAAGGAATCAGTGGCTAACTGCAAGCGTTGCAGCCATCACTAGCCAGCTATTCAGTGGAGAGGGTGTATGGTCCAAATCTGGGTTTAAAGGTCTCTTTTCCATGCTTAAAAAGGACAGCAAAAGGTTGAATACATTGGCCATACTGTCAATCCAGCATGATTTCTGGCGCGCTCAAAACTACTGGAAAATAGGCACTGGGAAATCTCAGACTTCAYTGAGTTCAAGACAACTYGGAAGTCGGGGMCAAAAAAAATTCAGACGGGGAAAATAAGTTTTGAATGGTTATCCAACTTGGAATTCCAAGTCGGGAACTTGGGCCTCTTTCTAGAGCTCTGACCTGAAAATCACTGACGTTATGATTCAACCTTGTCGTGGTCCCCCCCCCCCCCCAGGGCGAGTTTCCCAGTTGTCTTGAACAGCACCCATAAATGCAGAGTTTGAGACAAAGTTTGATGACAAAATGTGCCCACAGTCGCGCCACCTTCCTGTTCAAGTGAGCACAGCACAACAAGGTGAGTCCCAAAATGTCTTATATGCTGCTGCATAAATTATGTAATATGCTAGGGAGAAAGTATTACTTTCTTTGCTACAGTACACATAAGTGTATGCTGTGTAGTAAGCTGTTAGTAGCCCATGTGCCTCACCCTAACAATTTGGTCCCTTTCCCCRTCATAACTTACTTAGCCTACTGTTCTGACTTGGTGGTGCACATGTAGCCTATAGCCTGTTTTAGAGAAATGTCATCATTGAATGTTGTAAGAGCTTTCATTGTCTGTTTACAGTGTATTCAGAAAATATTCAGACTCCTTGAATTTTCCCACATTTTGTTAAGTTACAGGCTTATTTTAGAATGTATTGTTTTTTTCACTCATCATTCTACACACAATACCACATAATGACAAAGCAAAAACGGAAATAGCACATTTACAAGTATTCAGACCCTTACTCAGTACTTTGTTAAAGCACRTTTGGCATCGATTACAGCCTCAAGTCGTCTTGGTTACGACGCTACCAGCTTGGCACACCTGTGTTTGGGGAGGTTCTCTCATTCTTCTCTGCAGATCCTCTCAAGCTCTGTCAGGTTGGATGGGGAGCGTCACTGCACAGCTAATTTCAGGTCTCTCCAGAGATGTTCGATTGGGTTCATTCCGGGTTCTGMCTGGGCCACTCAAGGACATTCAGAGACTTCTCRCAAAGCCACTCCTGCATTGTCTTGGATGTGTGCTTAAGGTTGTTGTCCTGTTGGAAGGTGAACCTTCGCCCCAGTCCTTAGATCCTGAGCACTCTGGGTCAGGTTTTCATCAAGGATCTCTCTGTACTTTGCTCCATTCATCTTTCCGTCGATCCTGACTAGTCTCCCAGTCCCTGTCGCTGAGGAGTGGCTTCCGTCTGTCTAAAGCTACCATAAAGGCCTGATTGGTGGAGTGCTGAAGAGATGGTTGTCCTTCTGGAGGGTTCTCCCATCTCCACAGAGGAACTCTGGAGCTCTGTCAGAGTGACCATCGGGTTCTTGGTCACCTCCCTGACCAAGGCTCTTCTCCCCCGATTGCTCAGTGGCCGAGCAGCCAGCTCTAGGAAGAGTCTTGGTGGTTCCAACTTCTTCCATTTAAGAATGATGGAGGCCACTGTGTTCTTGGGGACCTTCAATGCTGCAGATATTTTTTGGTACGCATCCCCAGATCTGTGCCTCGACACAATCCTGTCTCAGAGCTCTAACGACAATTCCTTTCGACCTCATAGCTTGGTTTTTCCTCTGACATGCACTGTCAACTGTGGGAACTTATGTAGACAGGTGTGTGCCTTTCCAAATCATGTCCAATCAATTGAATTTACCACAGGTGGACTCCAAATCAAGTTGTAGAAACATCAAGGATGATCAATGGATACAGGATACATCTGAGCTTAATTTTGAGTCTCATAGCATAGGGTCTGAAAACTTACGTAAATACATTTGCAAAAATGTCTAAAAACCTGTTTTCACTTCGTCATTATGGAGTACTGTGTATAGATTGATGAGTATTCATATTTATTTAATCAATTTTAGAATAAGGCTGTAACTTGACAAAATGTTGAAAAAGTCAAGGGCTCTGAATACACTATGTAAGATGAGCCTTAACTAGAATACAGTATATACACACATACGAAGTGAGTAAAACAGTGTGTAAACAATTATTCTCAATTTAATCATGTCTTTACTAAAAGTTTGGAGCGTAGCATAAGGTAACCAGTCCATTCAGTAGTCATAATAATCCAGTCCACATTCAAATGGATAACTAGAATTTGTTTAATTTTATAGGCTAGACCAATTATGTCCCAAAGACATTTGAATTGTTTACCGTGGCTTAATATGCGGTAGGCTATGTATTGTAAAAAGGCACAATCATTTTAAAACATTTTTTCTTTTCCGGGCTTGGGCTAATATATGGGTATGGGTGTTTTGAATGAATCATCACCTTAGAAAGCGCTGTCCATTTTGTTGTATTTTGCTTTGAAACAACATCCACAACCATGTTTTTCCCTCAGTTTCAACCTGTTGTTGAACTTTCTCCAAATTGATCATCACAGTGAGGTGAGTTTTAAAAACATGATATGTTTGATGTGATTTTCCATTGCATTTGCATTGATGTCAGAGTGGTTAGAGGAACAATAGAGCCCTGAGTACCAGACCATTAGGACCTGATGTAGGGACAACAGAGCCCTGAGTACCAGGCCATTAGAACCTGACAGAGGAACAATAGAG